>NW_009706237.1:7096-20408 GCF_000703405.1 Apaloderma vittatum | reverse complement strand
GGGAAAGAGACATATGGTCTGGGCACAAATATAGCATATCTGAAAACAAAAAAGGAACACTAAGGAGCTATACAGCATATCCACATAGACATACCTGGCTCAGAAACAAAAAAACCTAGAAGTCAAGCTAGCAAGAAGGTATTTCTGACAAAAATGTCTGCAAAAACCACCAAAGGATCTCTGGGCGTTGGAAACTCTACTCTTGTTGCTCTACCACTGTCTCAAAATCCTTACTTTGCTTGTGCAGCAGTCTATATGAAATATTGGGGAAGAAAAATAAATGTGAAATATCTTATTTCTCAGCAGACTGTGAGAAGAATCCTGGGGAACTGAGAAAGCTTCGTGATCTGGAGTATTACAGAAAAGCAGACAAAACTGCAATTCTCTTTTAACCTAGCTATTCAGGAGAGACAAAATGTAGAAAAGTAGAGCCACTGGTAATCATCTTGCATGGAGTTAAGCAGTAAGGCAGCTTCAAGTCAGAGGGGGGACAAGGCTGCAGGAAGGACCACTGTTCTCATGAAGTGTAATATGTTACACCGTGTTGTTGAGACCATAATGAAAGGATTATTTCTCTATTGTTTCACTACATCCTGTTTTTAAGAGGTAAGGCTGTTTGGAGCCCCTTGGTTTGCATCTAGCTGGAGAAATATGGATCACTAATTTGAAATTGGTTAACTGTGCCCAGGACTGTCTTCTTGGGTTGCTGAGCTCACTGTTTTGTAACAGTATGTTTGTTCTTTTTTTCCTTTTCTACTTTTGTTTTAATATACTTCTTGCATATAGACAGTTTGTAGAAAAATGCTGCAATGTTACACATTTCCTAGTCCTGCACTGTTTGCTTTTTATATTGTGGCTGGTAGATCCGTATGCCTTTGGTCTGTGTTACTACTACTTTTCGTCTTTCATTTGGAAACTGATGTCTCCTGGATTTTTTTTCCCTAAAAAAATAAAGAACAAAAAGATTGATAGACCTGTGCTTTCCCTCACTTGGGTTCATCCTCTGGTAGTGCACTGGGGAGCATTTGTGGCTCCAGTAGCAGCTTATGTTTTTTCCAGTTCTTTTTTTTTCCCCAGGGTTTTTTTTCCTGATGTCTTCTGGAGCTACAACACAGCAGAGAGGAACTCAGCTGGTTGTTTCATGGCTGGTATTTATTTCTCATAAGGTTTTGTTTGCATTATGACTTTTTTTCTGTTTCTAACTGTGGCAGTATTAGTCCAGCCAGGCTTAGAGCCTATCTCCGATGCTGAGCCCACTTGTTCTTCGATCTGCACAAACACAGAACAATAAGACACTCCTCTTACCCAATGAAGCCAAATATATAACCAGATATGGATGATGGATAAAGGCAGGTAAGGAAATATGAAGTAACCACTACTGAAGGCAAACCAAGACCTGATCTGGACTCGATACAGAGGAGGACTATGGAGCACCACACCCCCAGGTGCCTCACAGGAAATGGGTATGGACAGAGACACGGGTGGTGTCAGTGGGAAGACTTCAGCGCTGGGCTCTGCCCCATACCTTTACACCTGGTCAGCTGATGTGGCTCTTCACCAGCATTCACAGTGTGACCTTCAGCAAGTACAAGCCTTGCCAAAGGAGACAAGGAAGGCAAGACTCCAAGGAGAAAAATGGTTTTTTAAAGGGAGATTCTTCCCAAGAGCACTAAGGACAGAATGACAGGAAATACCTGTCTATTTGCCTTAAAAAGAGGGATGATTGCAACAGGCAGGTCTGTCAGAGATGAGGTCAACACTACTGGCTTTGGAGAGGAGACAGGGAAAGATGAAGAAAGGTCAGGCAGTGAATGGATACAAAGTGTCCCTGCAAGGCACTATCTTGACTGTTCAATACATACCAGAAGAAGCCTTGGTGGCATCTCTGCTGTTCACACTGAGGCGAGGATTTCAGTGAGATCTAAAGAAACCTGATTTTTGAGGGGAGTTAGCTGGTTAATACAGACTGGAAAACAACAGTCAATTTTAGTTGCGTGGATTTGAGGCCAGTGAAAGTCTCTGATAGTAGGGGTGTACAAAAAAACTTGTTTTTTCTTAACCAAGAAAGGGGCCTAAAAGAGGTAAGACAACAGTGAGTGGTATGCTGAACAGAAGTAAGAGCATCTGTGTTCTCTGCAGCCTCCAGAGATCAGAAAGAGATATTCAGCTATATTCAGTAAAGGTGGAAATATGACTAAGGAAACTTCTGAGAACAGTACTTTTAAAAGGACCACTATTTCTACATATATCTAGAATTTCCCTGGGTAATAGAGCTATCTAAACCAATAACAGGTTGGAAGGGACACTTTATCCAATAAAAATGTGGTTATAATGACACCTTTATAGACATCATCACATCAGAGGAAGGGTAGTAGGTGAAATGAACTTCTGCTTGAGCCTGTGTTACAGCCTAGGGTTCCCAAGGTGACAGGACTTTATTGGCTTTATTTAGAGCTCTTGGCCTTGTGGTTTTCCATTTTTCACTGACTTCCAATAATCAACTGATGACTTCCAAGGAGAATTTTTGTCAGCCCTTTCCAGTTTTAGAGCTGGTAAAATGTCATGTTCTTTTAATTATGTTTAATGTAAAGACTCTTTTATGTTTCTTTTCTATTTTGTTACCTCACTTGGTTTTTCTGGACTGTCTCTCCACCATATTAGTGACTGCAGTGACTGACCCCAACTGCAGTAACCTTTTCACAGCATAAAAGAAACCTGAAATAATAACAAAAAATATATTAAAATAATGATAATAATAATGATGATGATGATAATAATAACAACAATAATAACAATAGAAGAAAAAAACAATGCCCAAACTCTGAAACTAAACCCAAGCATATAATTTTAACATAATACGGTTTAAGTATACTCAAAGGGGCTGATAAGTTATTGTAGACTGGGCAATATGACCAGTAGAGAAAAATTCACGTGAGTTTAAAATCACAGTTTATATTCAGACGACCACAGATGACTGGAGATCGACAATTGCAGTGAAATATTTAGGTTGCCATTTTGAAATTATGTCCATTAGTAGGCCAGAGCAATTAAACCTATTTTAAAGAATGAGAAGTCTGTCAAGGTATATATATTTACATTTATAGACACAGTATATGATGTTGGATTGAATATAATAATTTTCTCTTGACTGTATATTCAGATACACACTTCTTACATTCACTTGTGAAGATGTATTGGAAATGTGTTCATTTAGGCTAATTATAGAGGTCTAACACTTCTTTTAATGCTATAAAATTAATGGCCCTTCATTTTTACCTCCAAAGCAAATGATAATGTCATCTCCAAATGCATGCAGCTCTTTTTCTCATATGCTGAATATGATTAGTTTTCCTTAAGCAGAATTAGAGTACATGAATCTCTGAGGTTAGACAAGAGCAATGTCTCCTGGTGCTATTTCAAAGCTTTTGTTGTGATGTAGCATTCTTAACAGGATTTCAGAAATGCATGCTGCAAAAACATTAGACAAGTGAGCTCTAGAGGCTGTGGCCTTTGGAAAGCACATACAAAACCAACAATGGCAACTCATAAATCTCCAGCATCTTTGTGTGAGATTAGCTAGACATTACAACAAATGCTTGAAAGGAAAGTGAGATACAGCTACTTCTGAAGGAATATATCATGTGCTTCAAAAATGCTTCCATAGAACTCCATCCAGCTCCAGCTGAAGGGAATGGCTTGAACAATTTAAATGGGAGCCAGATAAAGCCTGCAACAGTTTGGATTTTTTTTTTAAACCAGCATTCTATATTTTCCTAAGAAAGAATTTCTCAAAAAACAGACATGCATTACTTAAAGTTCTAGAAGTTAGACATCTAAGCTCAAAGCCCAAAGATGTGCCTTCTCACAACATATATACTTATTTTCCTCAATTTTGGTTGTCAATCAAATACTTGTGCCTGAGGGTGACAGAGCAGAAATCTACCATTCAAGAGTGAAAACCAGACATAATTTTTAACATGTGTTTCTAGTTGTCAGATCTTCTGCTTGGAAACATGGCAGACAAATACTTCAGTGATAAAAAATAATTTGTGATTGAATGATTTTAAGATATATCCCCAGTAGGAATGAACTCAGAGTAACTATCCATCCCCTCTAGTTAGAAGGGATATTGATGGCCGTTGTTCCAGAGGGACCTAAAACAAAGTAGATTTATAATAATAAAAAGGATATATTTTAATCTTGTTTTTTGGTGGTGGTGGTGGTTTTGTGCTCATTCTGTGATGGAGCTTTTTCTAGGCAATGGATATGGTAACCTGGGAAAGTTGGCGTGCAGGCAAAGAGGAGCTTGTCCCACAGCTCGGACCTGCAATCAGGTCCAGACCAGACCACAGGTCTCAGGTGAGCAGGAGAGGACCTAGAGTTAGGGCAGTGGTTGGAGCGGTAGGGAGACATCTGTGACGCTGTCTCAGGCTCTCTGGAACAGGAATCAAATATACATTAGTCTTTTACTGATATTTCACAGAAAAACTCCTGACCATCCCAATAGGAGCCTGAAAATCTAAGCAAAATATCCTGGGAAGTAACCCAAATTTTCTTCCACTCTGTGGCTAGTAGATTTAATAGCTACCATCAATGGTGACTTAAAAATGTAATGTGGCAAGCCAGGACTGCAGAATAGTGTGTGGGCAATCTGTGTGTGTGTCAGCTGCCCTAACAAGGTTTATACTGAGCAGCCATCTTCAGAAATTCACTGCACCTTCCTTACACAGAGTGAAAGCAAAGGTCTTTCATTGTGTTCCATGAAAAAGTCTGAGCAATTATTGAAGAACTACAAGCACGTCAAATTCCCACAAACAAATGTTTTATGTAAGCAATGGCAATCACAAATCTTATTCTTTCCTTACCCAAGCAAGACTGGTCAACTTGAAACCACCCATTTAAAACAACAAAATCAGAGAACCAGCAACATTTCTAAACCATGCTTTGTAGACAGAACCCAAAAATTTTTGGTTTCTTTATTAACCCAACATGTCAAACAGAAGGAGCTTGGCAATGAAGTATGTTCATTTGCTGGTGATGGAACAGTGGTTTGTGTCTGAGGCATTAGACAAAGGATGCTGATTTTCTGTACTTACTCTCTAGCATACCTGAATTGTCCTCTTGCTGTTGTGATCAGCTCTGAGCCAGGTACTGGTAACTGTCCACACATCTGAAGCACTGAAAATCCTGAGGAAAATCTCCCATCCTCGCTCCATAAATATATACATATCTTGTGGTGGATAGGCATCCTTCTGGAAGTGCCAGGCAGCTGTACATCCCTGAGTACAGAGGGCACCCTATGTGGGTAAAATGGAGATTTTAAATTTCAACCCTTCACGTAATGTTTGTGGTGCAGTCCACAGGCAATCCTATTAACTATGTTTTTTCCGTTATCTTCAGGTAAAGATGCTGCGTCTTCCACTTGCACCCAGTCATTTCAGACACCACTGCAGTGCCCACGTCTGAGATTTCTAGTGAGTTCCTGCCACTTGAGAGTGGGTATTGCTGCTCATTCTGTGTTCCATGGAAATCTGGACTTGAGGCCCAAGATCTCCTCCTTAGGACAGTTGCAGTTTTGTACTCCTTTGTGGACAGACTACTGTCCTCTTAATAGATTAACTCCTGTCTTAAGCATTGCCAAGCATTTGTGTCTTATCTCCAGTAATGTTTTGTTGATGGCTATTTAAAGAACACCTCTATCAGCTGATGGCTTTTCCCAGTTGTTTGAATGGTTGCTGAGATGCCCTCCTCTATGACTCTCTATTTAAACATTCAAAACTCAAAGCCGTAGAGTCACTCATTTCGCAGAGCCACACCAGTAGTCAATGGCAAGAGTTCTGCTCTAAATCTCCACATCATGTTCTGAGTAGTTTTTAATTACTTTTTTGATAAAATTAAAGGTATATTATCAAGGACCAACATCAACTTTTACATTCGTGGCTCTATACAAGTTGTCAATGCCACAGATCTTTTACCTCTTTTCTCAGTTCTCTCAGGAACACTGCGGTCTCTCACGCATTAGGTGAATGAAATCTAGTTAGGCCATTCTAACTAGTGTTTAGATAAATGACATAATTTTACTCCTGCCTTTTCCTCTCTGCTTCTCAGATGTGTTTTGAAATACATAGTAATTATTATGGTCCTAGAGCATAAATTTAATACAGTAAATACCTCGATAAAATTTAATACAGTAAATACCTCGATATAAACAAAAGTTCTCAATGATTTATGTTAGGAGTGAAAAAGCCTGGTCAATCAGGAGTCCACCAGAGTGGAGAGGTAATACAAGGCTAGATACTTACTTTGCTTTGTGGTTTTCATTCTTATAAACAACTAAGGCTTCGAATCTCAACATCTCTATACTTTTGGAAAGATAAGATCTAGATCTGTCCTCTGTAAAGCCCTCTGCAATGACACACCACTGGCAAGAAATTTGCATTTTTCTAAGTTACATTTTTGTACTAACGACCTCTGCGCTTTGAGTCTGTTTGATGTATACTCAGAGGGCTGATCTTCACTTCAAGTTGCTTCAAGCTGAATCCAATCTATCAAGGCCAGTTGATTTCCTATAAGCACTGTGAAGCCAGGGGTTTTGCCTGTTTTTCACAAAAAATTGAAGATCTGCCTGTGCTCACTCGGAAAGGCTGCAGACCATCAGTGAATTACAGAACAACTCCGTGTAGTATGTGCAGTGTGTACCAAAATTTGAGCCCAGGAGAGAAGGAGAATGGACATGGAAACACTGCTGCACATGCATCATACTCCTTGTTTTGGCAGGGCTCAGGGGAATGCAACAGGTGCTGTACCAGGGCGCTCATCTGAGCTGAAACAAAGAGATCTTACAAAAGGCATGATCCTGAGGGTGACATTAACATCCTGTGTAGGATAGCTTCAGGTCTAAAGCTTAGGGTCACAGATGTGTGTAGGATGCACTGTAAGGAAAGCAGTGAGGATCACTTCTGCATCACTTTGTAGAGCTTGGACTGGAGAAGGGATGTCTAAATAAAAAGAAAGTGTGAAAAAAAGAGTAGTGGGAGAACAAGGGGGAAAAAAGCAATGAAACTTTTCCAGCTTAATTTTAAAACCAACTGGAAGTTGCTGTTTTCTATTAACATTAGGCAAATCCATCTTTCCGATGTCTTTGTCCTCTATGCTTCTCATGGAACAGTCTCCAGTAAATTGCTAGAATACGAGTCCTAGATGATCCCATTCTTACTTCTATTCCTGTTTGACTATGCTGATGGGTATATAGAAACATACAGATTTTGAATCCTCTGTGACTATATCAGTCCTCTTGTAGCCTGTCTAGTGCTTGATTGCTGCTACAGTCTTTACTAGAGACAAATAGGGGTTCCCATGGGCTTAGAAACATTTCAGCAGTAACAACAGCAAGGTGCTACCCTGTGTAAAACTCCATGCAACACCCCGTAATATTTAGCCCTTTGGAAGAGGAAAGATAGTCCATAATATGGGGTGACAATGTCTTTTCTGTTATTGCTGGTGGACAATATCCTTGGAACTCCATCCATCCAACAATATGCTTGATTATATGATATGACATAGATGATTTTATTTTATCTTATTCTCTAATAACTCCAAAGCAAGATGCAACAGAGAGAAACCCAGTCTGTGGAGCACAGTGCTATATGGACTTGTGGCTGTATTGCAAGTGCAACTCCAGCCCTGCTTTGCACCATGGTGCTGTTTTCTGTGCAGCTGTAGTGAAGCCCCGGAGAGTCAAACTACAACAAGACAAACTTCGAGTCAGGATGATGATGGGCTTACATTTTACTTTTCCTCCTTAGGGCTTCAGTGGACGATTGGGTTAAAGCGAGGTGTCCGAGGTCACTTTGAGTAGCTGCTTTTGCTCACTCTGCATTTTGAGGGTTCACATGTTGAAATCTGTAATAAAATAAATCCTCTGCCTACCAGCTTAAATGTTAAGTGTCCCAAAGGACTCTCACCATACTTGGTCAGCAAGAGCTGAGCATCAAAATGAGGCAGCAGAGCCCTGTCAGGTGGCACAGCAGCAACCCAAGACAGGTTCGTAAGTAAATCCCAGTGTCTGGCTCCATGTCAGAGTGACTCCTGGAAGCATCCCTTTGGCATTTGCAGCAATCCCTCCCAGGGGTCCTTAATGAATTTATAGGAAAGTTGCAGTGACTTTTACAACAGCTTTTAGAGCTGTGGAGACAGGCTAGCTAAGAGTAAATGTAAGAGGAATTTTGAAAACGTTTTAAATATTCTCTTTTCTCTCGAGATGAGTTCTAGCGAAGACCTTTTACCGCTAAAATCAGAGAGAATTATCTGCCAATAGAAGAGCAGATAGCTGGTTTAACAAATAAAGGTCTATGTCAGTCTACCATCTTTTGCTCCCTGTTGGACACCCCAGTGATGTCAGGGAACCTACTTACCTGACTTGGGGTAATATCTCACTTCTTGCAACGTCAGTCCCTGCACAGCCATGCAGGTGACGGTGCAGAAGTGAGTAGCACTCTGTTAGCAAGAAAGGTTTTGAGCAAATCTGCATTCACTTAGATACCTTCCAGTAGCAGTAACCATCATCTTGTTCCACTGTTTTACAGTAAACAAACTCCAAATGGGGAGTTTAAATGGAGTTAAATTATGAAGTGTATTGTTTGTAAAACCAAAGTATCTCTGGTATCACTTTGGTAGTGATAAATTCCTTGGAGGGGGTGAGGCATACCTGCTGCCCTTTTAATACTTGCTGCTAGTCAGTCTATCAAAAGTAATTGGAAAGGCAAATTGTCAACACTGTCTTTTGCAACGCAGGTCTTCTTTTTCTTATATTATTCTAAATATTCTGCAATGCTGACCTCAGTTCTCAGCTTCCTCATATCTGCTTAAACACCTGTACTAGCCCAATGCTGGTCAGCAGATGTGACCCTTAATCCTGAATGCTACTGAGCTATCTGACCTGATCCAGGAAAACATTTAAGAGAATCAGTTGTTTGAAAACATATAGATATATTGCATAACTAAATCTTTCCAGAAGGAATTTTTTTATTTTCTAGACAGATCACTGTTCAATGAAGGTTTGAGTTTACTGAAACTGTTCACTTGAACTCAGAATCAAAAAAAAACAAACCTCACCTTGAAAAGTGAAAAAGTTACTTGTTCTCTAACTTGAAAAAGAAAATGGATATTGACAGTTTAAGAAAAATCACATATTGAGGAGATTGACAAATTCTTTATATTACAATGAGAAAAAAAATTAACACTACTTGTCCTGATCTGATCAACATTTACCTCCTATCTTTGGAAACATTTCAGCCAATAAAAACAGGAAGACAATAAAATACAATGTGTTACAATGTAAAGTAAAACAAGTGAAGAGTTTTATAACCCTTAGATTTGTGAATTTCACTTTTCATAGTGGTTGTAATATTTCCCTAGCACTATTTCCTTGTGGACAAAGAATTGTGTATTGTTTTACTGAGCTGGGTTTTATTACTTCATGTTGCTACCCAAATAGTGGATGGCTGCCCGTTTCTTCATGTATGTTGTTTAGGGCCTGGTCAGTAGCTGGGAGCCTTTCTAGAAAGGCTTTTTTTCCCCCTTAAATAGTTGTTTCAAAAGTTTGATTTTTGTTTGCACTTTAAAATGTGTAAGCATCTTAGTAAGCATAGAGAGACATATCTAGGTAATGTGATCTATATTTATCTCCTACCTAAGGCTGTGCATACACTCATTTTACTTACATGTTCCTCTGGTCCTGCACAGTGCCTTACCTATTTCAGGAGAAAGATTGTCAGTAATACCTTTCAGACGTAACTCTTGGGCTAGAAAACGGAGTAACACAGACAGGGCTTTTTTGTTCATGTGGGGTTTTAAAGAGGGGAGGAGTGAAGGGAAATGTGTCCAACAGGCAACACAGGCAGGGCTGCTGCTGGCTGAGGGACTTGGTAGCCTGCAGGAGAGACATAGCAGGCGTGGGACCTCCTCGCTATGCACCCACCTCCAGCTTCTCACCAGCTCTACATCCAACCTGAGACTGACTGTCCCTGTGGTTTACCTTGGAGAAGCATTAATTTTAAGCAACATGTGTAAAAACAGACTCTCTTTTTTGCATTATAGTGTTTATTCAGTGAGTTATTCTGTAACGAGTCAGATCCAGATACTGCAGTCCAAAAAATGCATGAGGTTGAAATGATAGAAGATTTCAGGTTAAAAAGTTACTTGGGTAAGTTAAAAATATCTGTGTAGAAAAGAGACATCGCCTTGAGGTCACTTCATGACCTCATTTACAACATAGGCACCCTATCACTGACGTCAGATTTCTGGGATTTGTGTCATTTCCAGGATAGAGTCCTCTTCCACACACATGCTGAGCAGCTGGTGGTGAGGTCCCCCTAGTTTCACATCTGGAGCACACAGAGACCCATGTACCTCTGTGTACGTATCACTCTTCACCCCTCGGTGATTGTTGGTCATTGCTGTCTGGACTGATGGCCTTACCAGATACCTCGTTCTTCAAAATACTCGAAGACCAGGTGCTTCACTTCTTGTGCAGTCATTTCTGGGTGGTGACCAACAACACAGATATCTTTACACCAGAGGCCACAAGTTCAACAACATGCGGCTTTTTTTTTTTTAATTGACAAATCTAGCCCCCCACATGCCAAGAGATTCACTTGTGATATGATTTTCTACCTTATTTTCCTTAGTGCCAACCCTATTTGTCTACAATATCTTTTTCCTGCCCTCAGCCAGACCCCCTGATGACACTTACCACCACCCTCACTTGTCCAATGAGCTGCTCATGCAGGATTACTTTCAGATGAGCTTACGCAGTACTGCTTGAAAAGGTGATAGTGATACCACCAGAGATAGGTTTCTAGAGTGAAATTTTGACATCCAAATGAGTTTAAAATTCCTTCTTTCTCTGCTGCTGTCTTTGTGACTGTGCAAGTTTTGACTGAAAGAATAATTGATAGGTTTTGGCAAATGTAGCTTTTAACTGACTGTTGAGGACACTGATGCCCAGAATAACTATATAAAACAGTAAATATAAAATAGTTTAAAGAGGAATAGAATGAGTCACATTTATCTTTTATATGAAGATATTAAAAATGTCCATATTTCCAGACATTTTCTATCTTAAGGAGACGGAACATGCAGATCCTTGAATGTCATATTCTGTCATAAGTTAGTAGGGCAGTCAGCTATCGTCAGTGGGGATATGTGGGTATAACTGGGGGCAGCATTTAGGCCCATATCTCCAACCTCATTGAAAAATGTGTTAATTTAAAAATAAAATAATGCTTTGGAAATCTTTTAGGATCCTATTAATCAGTTCCAAAAGTTCCATTAGTTTGATGGAGGAAAGGCCATAGACTATAATCAACTGCCAGCTGATAACTTGTGATTTAGAAGTAGATTTAGGGACAAAGTCTCGACCTCTGGTTCTTTCACTTTACTGAACAACCAGAGGGTCTAAAGAAACCTTTAAGGACCCTCACACATATCGGATCAGATATTCTCGACCAGTTTCTCACAGGAGTCCTCACTTTGCAATGGAGCGGCCACACCAGATCTCCCTGGTGTGTACTCCAGCACTATGTCAGCATGGCAAAACATATTTTAGGATGTTCCATAGTCTCCTGTAGACTATTCCATGCTACTTTGGCTCCAGGAAAGGTCAGTCGTGGGGAAAGAGGACAACAAGCTCTTCTGTGCCTGTTCAGCTGCCCAGAGAACCACCTTCACTTGGCTGGGTACCCAATACCACAAGGATTTCTTCCAAAGTGGCACCCTGAGAATAGCATCACTGTCTGACAGATTTGTCATGTCCCACTAGCTCCCAGACGCGATTTGCTTGGTGTACAAATAAAACCCTGTCTTTCCTCAGTCCTGGCCTTGAAGACTCAAGTGAATTTGACAGCCAGACTGGGTTCTTCTTTCTTTGATCGAGTAATGACATGTGAAAGTTGAAATTTAAAACTTTCCACAGAAAAGGTGTCTTACATATTTTACTTGTCCCTTTTATTTAGAAGTATAGACAAACATGGGAATTTACTAGGAAGCTGACTGTACACCAGGGGCCACCAGTGCCAAGGACCAGGACTTTATAGATGCCCTAAAAAGGGAGGAGAGAGCTGCTGTTCCCTGCCCCGCTACTGCTAAAACCAATAGCCAACCCACTGCCATGTCTGGACCAGCAGTGGGAGGAGAGTGGGACAGGTGGGATGCGGAGCTGAGATGAACTCTCACTGGTGGTAGGATATGAGACATGAAGGAGCAGATGGTAGCAGCAGAAAAGGACAGGATCTGCTCATAGATGTAGAAGGGGAAAAGGAGTCCTCTAGCTGTGGGGGACCTTAGAATCATAAAATTATGGAACAGCATTTAAAGATCATCTAGTCCAATGACCCCTGAAATGAGCAGGGACATCTTCAACTAGATCAGGCTTCTCTGAGCCCCATCCAGCTTGAACTTGCATGTTTTCAGGGTTGAGACATCTACAATATCTCTGGGCAATCTGTTCTTGTGTTTTAACACTCTCCATAAAAAATTTCTTCCATATACCTAGTCTAATCTACCCTCTTTCACTGTAAAGACATTACTCCGGTACTATTGCTACAAGTCCTGATAAAATTCTGTCCCCGTCTTTCTTATGAACCACTTTTAAGTATTGGGACAATATGATCTCTCTGGAACTTTCTTTTCTCCAGGATGAACAACTGCATTTCTTTCAATCTGTCATCATAAGAGAGGTATTCTAGTTTTCCAATCATTTTTCTGGTCTTTCTCTGGACCCATTCCAACAGGTCTATATCTTTCTGGTACCGAGAACTTCACAGCTGGACACAGCACCGAGGTGTAGTCTCATGAGAGCAGAGTACAGGGGTGGAATCACCTCCTTTGACCTGCTGGCCATGCATCTTTTGATGCAGCCCAGGATGCGATTTGCCTTCTGCATTGCAAGCTCACAGTGCCAGCTCATGTCCAGCTTTTCATCCACCAGTACTCCCAAGTACTCTGAAGGCCTACGCTCAAGTCCTTCATCCTCTAACCTGTATCAATACTGAAGGTTGTTGTAACCCAGGTGCAGAGAAGGGCAATAAGGCTTGTGAGAGGTCTGGAAAACATGACCTATTCTGTGAATCTCTCCGTGGGGTACAATCTTTCAGGGGAAACTGCTTCCGTGAAAGTCCCCCAGAGTGTCACTAAAGTCCTGCCAGCCAACCTGCTCCAGAGTGGGCTTTTCTCTCTTGATGGGCTCCAGGCTCTGACAGCAACCTGCTCCAGCACGGGCTTCCCCCAGCACAGCCCCCTTCAGGCATCCACC
>NW_009706237.1:0-7069 GCF_000703405.1 Apaloderma vittatum | reverse complement strand
CTACAGGTGGACATCTCCCCCCCATCACTTCCATGGGCTGCAGGGGGACAGCCTGCTTCACCATGGTCTTCACCATGACCCAGTGAACTCTCTGCTCCGGCACCTGGCGCACATCCCCCTCTCCCATCCTTCTTCACTGGCCTTGGTGTCTTCATATATTCTCACTCCTCTGTCTCTCTGGCACTTGTTGTGTGGCACAGTTCTTTTTTACCCGATTCTTAAATATGTTTTTACAGAGGTGTTCCTGTCCTATCCGAGGTTTGCCCGGGGGCGGGCTTGCCTTTGGAGTCGGCTGCCATTGGCTCTACCAGACCTGGGGAAGCTTCTAGCAGGTTCTTGCAGAAGCCACTCCTACAGCCCCCCATCGCTGAAATCTGGCCAGGCAAACTCAATACTCTTCATCTGATCCACATCCCTGAGGATTGTGAACTCAGCCCGTGTGTGATCCCTGCAGCCCAGGCTGTCTCTAATATTGAGGCAATATTTTCACCAATGGGCTCATCTAAATAGATGACCACGACACCCAGTATCACATCCCCTCAGGTATGGCTGTCTATTATCTGGCTAAACAAATTATCCTTGACATACTCCAGGAGTCTCTGGATTGGCTACAGCTCACTGTGCTACTTTTCCAGCAGATGTTGGGGTCGTTGAAATGCCACAGCAGGATGAGAACCTGTGAACGTGAAGCCTCCCGTAGCTGGAGTAAGAGAGCTTCATCAATAGGCTCCCCTTGATCTGGTGGCCTGTAGCAGACCCCAGGCACAAGGTTCTCTTTGTTGCCTCAGTCTCTAATTCTTATCCATAAGATTTCAACCTCCTAGTTGCTGTTCTTCGTAGACAGGTCTTCACACTCCATCCATTTACTGACAGAGAGGGCAACCCCTCTGCCCCTCTTTCCTCACCTTTCCCTTCTGAACAGCCTGCAGCTGTGAGTAGCCACGCTCCAGTCATGGGATCTGTCCTACCAAGTTTCAGTCATGGCAATCAGGTCGTAGCTTTCTAGCAGCACGGTGGCTTCCAGTTCCTGCTGCTTGTTGCCAGTGCTGCGTGCATTGGTGTAGAGGCCCTTCAGATGGGCTGTCGGCCTTCTTAGGGACACACACCCTAATTCCTTTCAGGTATTTCACCGGTGTTCCCCTATTGGCTCCTATTACCTTAGAAGACCCTGGCTCATTTCCATCAGACTATTTTATTCCAAACAGTGCTTATTTAAGGAAGTGTCACTTAAGCAGTTAAGATGAGTTGTATCCTTAAAAACTAGGAATGGCTTAGATATACCTCAGCTTTCCAGACAGAGGACTTCTGACTGCCAGCCATGAGCTGGTAACATTTACCTCAGGAGTGCCTCAAACACCAACTATGGAATGCCCCCTTACTTTAATGAGTTATAGAGAGGACACAGAGCCAATTTAGTGACATGCCACCACTGCTCAATAAATAAAATTAAAAAAAAATATTTTCTTCACACTTATCTTTAAAATACTCTCTTAATCAGTAACAATGAATACAGTGAGGACCAAAGGAATTACACTGGAGCCCATTCATTTTAACACTTGCCAGCTAATTCTGAAGCAGTATCAGCAAGGTCAATTCATCAAGTATATGGGTATACCTCACTTAGGCACCTTGATAAGAGGATGGCCAGAACAGAGAGAAGTGAGCAATTTTGTTAAGTAAGACCCATTAAATAATGAGGATACCTGCTGTACTGCCCTTCAGCTCTTGGAGACTTCAGGAGAGGTATGTCAATGCCTTCCAAGATAACACTGCCCCAATAAAATCAATATGTCCTTGTCTCCTACATCAGGCATCAGAATCTAGGCATTTAAAGTTATATGTCTCCTGTGAAATCAGTGAATGTACAAGGACAACAGAGTGCGAAGAATCAGCCCTGTAATATGGCTGCAGTTGTAGAAAGCATAGAGGAAGTCCTAGTGTGAAGAGAACAATTTAAAAAGAAGGTTTCGGGTTACCCCAGTCTGGGCTGAGTCTGTCACTTTTCCCCATCTTTGTGATATTCCCCATCTTTGTGACATTCTTCTGCCTAGAAATCTCCTGTAGCCACAGACTGAGCATCAGAGTTAGAAGCAATGAACACAGAGGATGGGAGGCTCCTGAACAAGATAATTAGCTCCTGAGATCAAAGACACTTCAAAGTATAGCTCCCTACATTCATCCATGACTAAAGCAATAACTGATAGAAAACCTTATGGGCAATGCCTCAGTTCAGGTGCATGTCCACCTGCTTTGTGGTGTGCCCTGCGCTGTTGCGTTGGTCTGCAATAGTGCGGTGCTGGGTGCAGTCGCCTACTCTGCCACTCCTGCTGCTTGCTTGAGCCCTCCTGAACCCTCTTTCCTTTTTTAGAACTTGCTGCTAGTTTAGGTGTCATATATTTCCCTTGGAGTAATAAATTCATGTTGCCTACCAGTGCCTGCACCTTGTTTCATGTTCTGGATACTGACAGATACATTTTGGAAAGCAAAGAAAAATACTGTTTTTTCAAAGCAGTTATTGATCCTTTTAATGTCACCTTATATACTTACTAGTTCCCACGGACTCTCATAGATTTCAAAGCACAGTAGTTTTGGGTGCTCAGTGGGATAAAGCATTAGCATGTGACATCCATGCTTTGTTACTCACATCCAGGCAATGCTACATATAGACTAAACTACAGTTCCACAGCCTAGTGCAGTCTGTCAGAGAGCCCTGGGACTACCCCATGTTCCCCACTCCACATACCCCATGTTCCCCAGTCACATGTTCCCCATTGTTGAAGTCGTTGCAGAGTTCCCCTGTGCCCTGAATTCACCTCATCTCCTGAGCACTGCTGGGTGCTTAGGAGGATTTTTCCCCCCTGGAACTGAGCTGAGAGCCATAAACAGAAACTACAGGCAAAGCTCCTGCCGTGTTCAGCTAAGTTAGAAAATTAAAGTAGAGAAGGCCAAGGAATTTCTTGATTACTTGGTTAATTTAAAGGTCTGTGCATTTGGGGATTTTCTTATCATGAATAAACGTAGCATATTTTTAAACATTTCTCCTTCTCCTACACCTTTAAGAAAGCAGCATCTGTACTGCTTAGACACATTCTTCAAAAAATTCTCTTGTGTTACTGGGGACACAGGAATTGTTAGGGAGAGACAATTGTAGCTTTTACCTGTCACTACTAATCAGATGAGAGAAAGCTCCATCCCTCTGTTCATTTAGATTGCTCCCTTAGTGTCAGTGTTATTAATTACACAAGTTATTGTACATCAGTTTAGTGGTAGCTCTTTCTCCCTGCTTCTTTGACTCTTTCATTTGCAATTTCCCACTGGAGATCTGAAGTCAAGTCACTGACTTCGAATGCAAATAGTCACTATGGGTAGTTTCTCCAAACCAGAATAAAGTTCTTCAAAGAAATTAGAGGCTTCATTTAAACTGTTTGTGCATCTCTTCCCTGGAAAGAAATCAGAAGATACTTAATATTTTCTTTACTTAACACTCAATGCTAGGATTCTGACTTGTGCATATTGCACAGAAAATAAAAGAGTTAAATTAGTCCTCTAATCCATTGTTATAAGCCTAATTATTTTACATGTCTTCATTTCATTAAAGAATTGCTGCTTTTTACAAGTGTCTCCTTCCCCATTGCTTTTGTTTAAACCTCCTGGTGGGAAGGAATAGATTAATTTTGTTGTGTCTTAATGAAACTGCATGCTACATTAGAGTTAACCATTTGGCATGCACTGGCAACATCACCATTATGCATAATTAATTACTTTTTGCGAGTCCCAAACTAATATAGACCTTCAATGTTCCTCTGTAGATATTGCAACAACACACATGGCAGACATATCAAGTTCAATCATCATGGAAACCCAGTTGACATGGGAAGTTGACTTCAAAATTGCACATGCTTTCAAGACATGTGGAAATCTCATTAAGTTTCGCAGTAGTCTACCATTACCTGTTTGACATGCATATGTATGCGGGGGGATGTATATGCTGGGTCTGCAGCCACATGCAGAACCCCAAATAAGGCAGCACGGACTTCATGCTTGTCATGCTTCAAGCTGACTGCTTGGGCCAACAACAGAGAACCAGGAGATCAACCCCTCACTCCTCACTCACCCACTCCCATGCCCATATATATGTGAAGGGAGAAAAGTCAACCAAAAAGAAGGCTCAGGCATTGAGATTAAGGCCAAAGGCGGTAATAATCTACCATTTAAGATGATGGGTGAAAAAACCAGAGAGACTTAGGAAGAGAACATAGATTTAATTTATCACCACTATGAGAGGAACATATAAATAAATACAACCTGATCTTAAATACACTCTCCCCACCCCTACCCCTCCCATCTTCCCAGCTGCCTTCTCCCCTCTGTCAATGTAAGGGGTACACGGAGTGGGGGGTGCAGTCCATCTGGCCATTACTCATTGTCCATGGCAGCTCCTCCTTCAGAAAAAGGGCTCCACATAGTCTCTTCTTCATGCCGCGTGGTGCCCATCTCACAGGAGGCAATCCTCTTCCTCCTCATGAGTCCATTAGGGCCACGAATCACTTTGGCCACAACCCCCAGTGATGCTCAGTCTCTCTCCCTTTTCTCATGGGCCTCTGCACATACCTCTGCCATCAATCCCCTTGGCTGGCAGGCAATCACCTTCCTACCATCTCAGCCACCACAGGGCTCCAGGGAGAGGTTCTGATCTGTGGGTCTTCTTCCTCTTCTTCTCCTCTGGGACTCTTCTCCACCTCTTTCTTCTCAGGATGATGTTCCTTTGTTCTCCTTTCATATCCCTCTCCTCCAACAGAAAAAAACTCCCCAACACAAAGACAGGACAGGTTAAGACAAGATTAAACCAAAAGAGAAAGAAAACAGTGGGGTTGCCTCTTAAATACCTTGATGGCAGAGGTGCATAAAAAAACTCCCCAACACAAAGACAGGACAGGTTAAGACAAGATTAAACCAAAAGAGAAAGAAAACAGTGGGGTTGCCTCTTAAATACCTTGATGGCAGAGGTGCATATTGGCCTGACCCTGGCCAGAGGCAGGTCCAACTCCTACCTGGGAATGGGGCAGGCTCATAAAGTTTTTTAAGAGTCCTCCCACAGAGCTCTACTCCCGCTTCCCAACCCCCCGTCAGACTGAAACCCATTACAATGCTAAGACCAGAAGATCTTCTTGCCCTCTCTGTAGTTTACCCGTGTGTATTTAGATTAACATCTGAAGATTTTAACAAGTGAACTCTTCACCTCACCAGTCAATCTGATGACCTGATAGGATTTCTCTTGCCTAGCTTGCTGTCAGTGAAGTGATATAGGGAAATAAGTGATTAAACATGTAAACAAAAGTCCTTTCTCTCAGGTCCAGCATCCTGTCACCTTCAGTTTGTTTGTCTGCTGTTCACCAGAGGTGCTCAGCCTATTCATCAGGGCGCCATCTCCAGTTTTTCAAAAGTCAGACACTCAGTGGCTCCTTTCACCACATCTCCAGTCACCTATTGCACCTGTGGACATGGCTGTCCCAGGCGTGACCAGGAGCATGATAGTTGAGTTATCCTAGGAGAGGTGAAAAAATGTGGCTCCACACACCTGCACCTTGTGCCAGGGCCAGTTAACACCTGGACATTGCAGTTCAACCTCCATCACATCCATCTGAGACATCCTACTGTCAGGACAGTTACTGAAGTTTTTTTTGTCAGGGAGTAACAGTTCTTTGAATCAAGGGATGAAAGTGACATACTCCAGCATGTGTCTGCTAACTACTAATTTGCCCATGTATACTAAGGAGCCTCTACTTGTGACATCTGCTTCACTGTCTTCTCTGCATCCACCACCACCCACCTTCAGCTTCCATGTTCACAGCTCAGAGCACTCAGCTCTGTCTCTCTCACATGTCCCCTCTGAGACCTGCTCACCACCCTGTCCTTGCTGGACAGAGCAAAAGTAAAGTTGAAGTAACATTGAACTCTCAGGTAGAGTGCAGCAACTCTGTGGAGAGTGTTTTATTGACTATACTCTCATGTAACTCTTGAGGCGCCTAACGTGTCTGTGAGAGGAGTTCATATGTCTGAAGAAGATAAGCAGCATTTGGACAACTGTTTCTGAAGCAGATTAAATGTAAGAATGATAATATGTTTGTAACATAAAGAGATTTTCTTTTGTCCTGGTAACAGGAGATGCTTTCAGATTCACCTCAGTGATTGTTGTCCCAATGCAGAAAACGACCTCTTTTGTGACAGATTTTAGTTAGTTGGATGTAACTTTGAGGCTGATCTTGTTCTGAGCAAGGCTATGGTGATTTTCAGAGGGTGCTTGCAGTTACGTAGGCCCTGTGACCTCCAGGGACAATATCCAGTAGATTTTCTCAAAGCTTCTGAGCCAAAACTTTAGAGATGGTTTCCTTGTACACATAAAGGCAGCTTCTACTTCATAAAATACCTGGGGGTAGGAGCTACTCCTTTATCTTCCCTGTCGAAGCAGATTGACTAGTTCTTTCCCCAAAATCCAATTCTAATTTCCACTGCAGCCTTAGAGGATTCTTTCTCTTTTGAGAGGCCAGCCTTACCTGCCACAGATCAGGCTCTTTAGTCCAGAGGTAAAGGAGATGAGGTAGCCAGGGAAGGCATGGTCTGTAAGAAGGACTCCTTGCATTCCTGTTCCTCTTCTGTCACTATTTGCTTAATTCACATGGCCAGTGCATAAAAGGCAAAAACAATCTTTAGAGAAGGAACAAGCACTAGCCTTCCACCTCCCTCCCTGACTCCTTCCTGTGACACCTATGCTGTCCATAGACCTTCATGACTATTGGCTCCCTTTGTCCTGCCACGTGTGCTGAGCCTCAGCAAGATCAGCTGCATCTCCACACGATCTAATGCAGATAGGTTGGGTTCCTCTTCCAGCTAAAGGATGCCTAAAATGAAGAAGGTGCTTCAGTTGGCTGTATCAGCCAAGTCTTTCTTAAACATACAACTTCATGTATTTTAAAATATAAACACACACCCACACATAAACATATGTGTGTATTTATACATAAATAAATATATCTAATAATAATATAATATAATATAATAATGTAATATA
>NW_009706236.1:0-75967 GCF_000703405.1 Apaloderma vittatum | reverse complement strand
TTAAGGGACAGGCCGAGAGAGGGTTAGAGCGGCCTCCCAGTGCCTGAAGGGGGCCGCAAGAAAGCTGGGGAGGGACTCTCTGTCGGGGAGTGTAGCGATAGAATGAGATGTAACGGTATCAAACCGGAAGACAGTAGACTTAGATTAGATAGCAGGAAGAAATTCTTTACAGTGAGGGTGGCGAGACACTGGAACAGGTTGCCCAGAGGGGTCGTGAAAGCCTCTGCCCTGGCAGTGCTCAAGGCCAGGCTGGATGGGGCTTGGAGCAAGCGGGGCTGGTGGGAGGTGTCCCTGCCCATGGTTTTTGGAACCAGATGGTCTGTGAAGGTGCAGTTCTACCCAAGCCAATCTGCTGGGTGCATGGCTACTTCCTCCATACACCAACAACCATCCATGGACTGACACAGACTGGGAACAGATCTCTGTTACCTGCTTGATTAGTTTCCTAGTGCAGTTCACAGTACATCTGCACAAATGCTAGTGACTGCTCAAAGCAAGGGCAGGTACAGGAGCAGAAATGAGGATTTCACAACAAGGAACAAGCAAGATTATTTCATCTAGCAGTGGCCCTGGGCTATTCCAACTGAGTCTGCCCCCACTATGTGGTCTGCACAGTGTGACAGCTGAAGGCTTGCAGACCTGAATGGCAACAGCAGCCTGTTCTATTTATATGGGGCCTTGAGCAAGTGGATTAATATCATCAGGGAAGTTTCAAATAAAATAACAGCAGTTACCCTTCTCTGTTTTAAGATCTAGGTTCTTTTGAGTCATTTGAAGTCTCACCTGTGTCAAAATCAGTGCTAATTTTCCATGCAGAAGCACTTTCTTACTTGTTTAAGTGTTAGGGAATTACAGATGGAGGAATCATAGCATCACAGAATGTTAGGGGTTGGAAAGGACCTCTAGAGATAATTAGTCCAAGTCCCTGCCAGAGCAGGATCACCTAGGGCAGGTCACACGGGAGGGCTCTATATTTTTAACACCACAACATTTCAGTGAATGATTTGATGTGTAAGTAGAATAAACAAACCAAGTGAAGCTCTGATCACTTGTGTTATTTTTTAAGGCTGTTACCCTGCATGCTCAGTAATAACTGTGGAACAGCTGTGACAGAGCTGAAAGGGGACCAGCAGCAATAGAAAGAAACTCGGTGCTCTGTTGTTTTCAGGTAGGTCTCCAGAGAACTACAGACCCAGTTCTCCATCTTCAGTGTCATCAGTATCTTTGAGATCCCACTTCTGCACACCCATAGAGACACAAAGCCTAAGCCAGCGGATGTGCCTCATGATGCCAACATGCCGGAATCCCTGTGGCTGAGGAGATGGTGAGCAGCTCACATGATCTCCAGAATCTCGGATAAGGCCTCCCTGCTCCTGTCACTGGCAGGATTCAGTCTAGGAACGGTTACAGTGTGTGAATCTGATCTCAGCCCTCAATTCCTTTAACCTCAGTTGTCAGGTTTCTCATGAGCCCTTCTCTGTCACACCCTACAATGGTTTATAAATGGACTATGAAAAGACATTAATAAGAAACCCTTTTTGCCTTGCCCTTTTCCACAGAAACCAGGTGGTACAGGTCTTTGGCTGGTACTGTCTGTTTGCTTTTGATATCAGGAATTAGACACACCTCTCAATAGGGCAGGACACTCTTTTTTCCTTGGATGGGTCTGATGTAAATTATCTTGTTTGTGGCACCAGCACATGCATAATACTTCCGGTAAGACTCAGATTTGAGAATCCACGAGCTATAAATTCAGGTGCTCAGAATAACATGTATGCACTATTCCTATTCCATTATATTCCTGTCAGTTCTGTGTTTATTAATGAGTTTGAGAATTTGCAGACAGCCGACTCAAGTTCACTTTCTAAATGAAGGTCATAGATAAAACACACTGAACTCCTGTACCTTCAGCTGAGGTCATCGAGTTCTGAAGTTATAACCACGTTGTTTTAAATCATGCATGTAAACCACAGTGAGCACTGAGGATCAGGCTACCGATCCATTTTTCCCAAACCTTAGGATATCATTAAAACCACATCCACTCCCTCCCAGCTGTGCTCCTCAGGATGGATATGTATGTGTAGGATGTTGCACAGTTTATAGTTTCTCCAGGTGAGCCTTCAGGCAGTTGCAGCAATGAACAGACTTATCCTGGAACACGGGCACTATGTGTAGCTTTCTACACTACTTTACGACTTTCCCTGACCTGCATTAGTGCTCACAGCTAGCACTGGTTCAGAGATTGCTGCACCTGGTTTGATGCTCAGTAGACTTATGCCTCTGACTATATATAATGAATATTTGTGGGGTTTTTTTCTATTCTGGTCGGTACACATGACTTCTTAAACGCATTAGTTTTTGGTAGGAATAATAGTTTTTCATGAGTGAGGAGAAGAAAAACAGAGATTGAACACGTTAGCCTGGTTTGCATCATCCATTAGCTGTGCTCTGTCTACATCCTCTAATAAATCTCATTTACTTTTGTTTGTCCCTTACTTCTGAGATACATTTAGACCATCTTCTTTTTGCCTTTGATGCGTCTCACTGTTTATAACTCCCTGTCCATTTGCTTTTCTAAATTGATTCCTGTGGTTTTGTTCTCTGCATCTCCTTGCAGCCACAATTATTGTTAATTGTCTTCTGAAGTTTCATTTTCTTAAAGAGCACTTGTTGCCAACTTATGCTACACGTTTTTCTTACTGTGCTTCCTGTCTTTCCTTCCTATAGAGAAAATTTGCTTCCTGTGTTTTAATATATTTGCTTCCAGCTGTTCTCAGTAACCTTCACTGTTGAGACCATCTTCTCAAGACATTACCTTTTGCGACACTGACTTTTTAAAAGTCCATTCTTTTCCTTATTTCAAGTCTTTTGTGCTTTTTCCTTGTAACAAGTTAACTGCATGTGTCATTATCACTTTCTAACAATTTTCTCTTTCTGCATTTGCAACCAGTTCATTCTTGTTTAAAATTGGAAGTGGCAGCTTGTCTTCCTCTAGTGAATTCCTCTATTTCAAGAGAGAGAAGTTGATTGAAGTATGCTCAACAAGCTTGATGGACTAGTGAGGGTCTGCCAGTTTCCTTTCCTCACTGACAGGTAGGTGGAGCATATATACACAGTAAAATACAGTGCTCTGATAGAGCAAGCTGAGCTGAATCAGTGCAGGTGTCCTCTGAAGTGAGGACCTGCAGCAAGACCTCCTATTCACTTTTCTTCTAGTCCTGGCAGGCCTGATCACCTGCATGCCACCTTCACCAACATGTGAAGAATATCGGCCCTCCAAGGTGACTCTTGTCTTTTTTCCAGGAGTGATTTGTGCAGCCTCCCCAAGCTGTTTATTTAAACTGACAACTTTTGATCCAATCTCAAGACCAAATAGTTCCCAGTGAATTCTGTCCTCAGAAAAAAATGGGGTTTTGCATATCCAGGAATGAGACAGTGACTTCCTTCAAGGACAGATTTCCAATGGGAAACAAATTCATTATAAATGCCTTGTTTTAGCCTATTTTGTTGATGGATGTTTATTTAGGACTTCCACTCAAGTTTTCAACCCCTTAAATTCCTCTAAAAACTGAACATTTGAAAGCTTCCTTCCTGCAGCTTATCCCTGTTCATTAATGTCTTGGTAAACCTGTCTGAAACTCATTTGGTCCCTGATAGTGACTCATAAGTCTCTGGTCAACCCACTGCCCTTGGATAAGTATCCGCAGGCTGTTTGGAATTCTTGTGGTTGTCTTTACTTTCTGCAAATTCTCTCACAGAGGTTCACCAGGGATCTACAGAGTCCAGGCACAACTTCCACTGTAAGAGCCTTTTCATTGTTCGTAGCAGTGCTGCAATGTCGGTGAAGGCATTAATTCTGTTAACTCTGATGTAATCTACAAGACATGTTTCTCTGTCAAATAGAAATCCAGGTGCCTGTCTCTTCAGGGCAAGTTCAGCTGCTTCTTGCAGACGGACTAAGCAGCACCCTGCTGTCCAGCCATGTTGCCACACTGCTACCACCAACAGCTACCTGTGCAAAAAAGCACTAAGCTCAGCTTCATTTGGTTCTTACCTGTTACCACCTTGGTCCCTTATTATTTCACTTACTTCACTAGACTGAAGATTTTCATTGCCTCTTCTATTTTAGCCTCAGTTAAGGCTCATCAGTTGTAACCAGTTCTGTGGTTACCTTTAGAGCAGAGACTGTCTCGGTGGTAGCCAGCAATACAAGTGTTCTTAGTCAAAAGTTATGCACTGTAGTGTGTGGTGTTTCTTACCTGGAATAACATTTTATTTCCTTTTCAACTTTTTGGATTCTCGCCACTCTGCCTTTCAGAAGATAATGTTTATAGGCACCCTTTTGATGCCTTCAGTGCCTTCTTGTCCTCTGCATCCAACCTGTGTGATCTTGCCGTGGCATAATACCTGTCCCTCAATTTTCTATCCTGCTGACAAAAGGAGGAGGAAGTAGGTGGAGACTGACCCCATTCACTAGATACCAAAAGATGCCCCTATCTCATTACTTGGGGTATGTCACCTACAGGAATACAGTCCTCAGGTCATCTGCAGGTTCTACACAGGCTACAGGTGACATCGGCTCCACTATTAACCTTCAGGGGCTACAGGGGCACAGCCTGCCTCACCATAGTCTTCACCGCAGGCTGCAGGGGAATCTCTGCTCCAGGCCTGGAGCACCTCCTCCCCTTCCTTCTTCACTGATCTTAGTGGCTGCAGGGATGTTTCTCTGACATTCTTCTCATTCCTCTCTCACAGCTGCTGTGCAGTACTTTTTACCCTTTCTTGAATATATTATCACAGAGGCCCCACCAGCCTCGCTGACGGGGCTCAGCTTCATCCAGCGGTGGGTCCATTTTGGAGTCAGCTGGCACTGGCTCTGCCCAGCATGGGGCAACCCCTGGTCTCTTCCCTGCAGCCCTCCCTCTGCTAAAACTTAGCCACATAAACCCAATAAAAGCAGTGAGATTCTGTTCAAAATATTTTGTAGGAGCTGAGGGTTCTCTAGTTGAGAGGTGGCGTCCCTGCCCATGACAGGGAGGTTGGATTAAATGATCTCTAAGGTCCCTTCCAGCCTAGGCCATTCTATGATTCTATGATTCTCAATGACGTATTAAATACCACCAGATCCCATAAGATCTGATAGAAACTCTTCAGAGGAGGCATGCTTCCTTCTGAAGTGCTTGGAAAGTTTATGCTGGGCACTACCATACCTATGTGTTTTAAATTGTTGTAATAACAATTGGATAAATGAGTGTGTATAATCTCAAGGTTTATATTGTGAAATCCTGATTTTCCTTGGAGAAAACAGTCAGCTCCGTGACCCAACAGGATGTGATATTAGATAATAAGGATAATAAAGTCACGATGCAGTGATGAATACGCCCCACCTTGAAATGACTAGAATTTAAATAATGTCATAAGTTATTGATTAACCCAGGGTTGGGTAGGATTTAGCTGCTCTTGTAAAAGTTGACTATTCCATCTGAATGCTAGTTTTATTGAAGAGCAGAAGTTGCATCTTCCACAATCAGACTAAGCAAAAATGGGCAGTTCACATGTAAGTATTATTTAATTTGGATTGTCAAGAATGCAACAACTTCCTGGTATTGTGTTTGGCCATTTTAACTTTAAATGACATTAATACAGCTGCAAATGAAGATTTAACCTCAAAATCTACTTAAAGTGTAAGTGGAAAATTTTATGTAGCTGGTAACATTGCTTAATTTCAGTGCATGAATAACGAAACTATTACTATAACACACAGGTTCTGAGTGTTCTAATGCTTACTGTGGCTTAGTTAAAAAGGTCAGCACTTCAATTCTCAGAAAAAGAAATGATGCATAGGATGTCATGGGAAAACTAATTTTAGTTTAGCAAACTTGTGTTGGAACATTCTGAACACTAAAATAATTCCCTAAAGATGTATGAAAAACTTCCTGTCCCAAAGGCCAACACTTTCAAACTTTGGGTAAGCTTATCACTGAACAGTAAGGACAAGAGTAATCCCGAAGTGTGGTGCTCGCAGAAGAGCCTGATTAAAAACCTGGTGTCAGGATTTACTATATCATATTACCGTGTGAGTTTTGATGGAAACAATTTTGGCTAAGATTTGGTTATTTATTAATAGTAAATACCTAAATCTGCATAAAGATATTTAACCTCAAAATAGCCCGACTGTCAAAAGTTTGTGTGGTAGTTGTGAATGATCAGTGCTTCTGAAGACTAAGTAGCTTGTGCTGAAGAAGTTAGGAGCTTTTAGCTCCAATTTTAAAACTAATGGATAAAAGACAATATTTATTCAGCAGCATATTTTCTCCTTGAATGCTGAAAACCTGCACTTTTATAGTATGTAACAATAGAAGACAGGATAATATTATGCTAATTTCTCTATGATTTATATTATTTTGTTACCTGACTATTTTTTTAATTCAAAATCAGCAAGACCTTGAGAGATGCTCAGCATGTGCTGCTTTTGGACCAGCTCTCCAGGACATTTTCTTTGCTGGACTGAGCAAGAAAGCCCATACCATTTGAACAAAGCTCCAGCGAATAAGCCAAGAAGCTTTTTGCCTCCCTGTGAAAGAGTGGATGCTCCCATCCCCACAGCCTTTTGTGGCCTGACTTGCTTGCATGAGGCAAGAGAAGTGTGCAGTCCAGCAGCCTGTCTTTGCATAGGAAACAAGGCCAGGAAGGCTTCTGCCACACAACCCCGTGTGTCCACATAAGTACAGATCGTAGGGTTGTTGGCAGGCATCTCCTTAGGGACCTAGCCCTGGAGAACCTTTCCCTGGACACTGCACTGAATGCAGTGAAGAGCAAGCAAATTCAGTCAAGGTTTGAACTAGCCAGCTGGGGCCTATCTATGGCAAGAGAAATCACAGCACTGCGCCTCAGGCAGGTTTAGCACTTGTATGAGCTACAAGGTAGCCTGGATGTAGGTGCAGTGTGCAGGAGTTGGGCCACAGGCTTCAGTGGGAAGAGGTGTGAGTCTTTGTTGGAGGAGAATCTCACTAATCAGCCCATGAGTCACCTGAGAATTGCATCACTCTATGTTTGTCCCCATGAAGTTACAGGTAATCTTGGAGAAATGTCCGCATCTGTATCAGAGCACCGCTTCTGGAACCGCCTACTCAGTTCTTAACAGAGCTTTTCAGCTGCAGATTCTTTTTTTATTCTCCTGATCTTGTATTTTGCAACCGTAGGTTCATGAGTGCCTTATGTATTGTATTTCTTAAACCTCCAGAGCAAGTCTTACAGACTCACAGAGGATATACGGAAACCAACCGTAGGGACTGCCAGTTTGTCAGCAGAGGAGCCAGTAAGCACTTTTTTTTTGAAGGACAAAAGGGCACCGTGGTGTTGCAGCACATATTGCTGTGGGTTATGGTGGCTTTGGGAGGCACTGCAGTGCACAAAGGCAACTCCTCTTTCATGGTCAAGACTGGCATGGGAAGGCTGAGTAAAACTGCATTTTTTCATGCTGTTGAGTACTTCATCTTTCCAAAACTTTGTCTGCTTTGAAATTTCAGAAGCAATATTTTTTTCTTAATAGCCCAAATTCTGCTAGGACAAGTATCAAGTTAATCATCTGTGTCAAATGCTGCATTTTATTTGGTTCAATGGAGTTAGTTTATAAAACTTTTTTTTGAAATGTCATTATTAAATGAAGTTTTCACTGAAAGTTTGCACATTGTTCAAATAAAAGGTTCCATTTTGTTGATGTTAAAATGGAGCTTTTCAACTACATCAGAATATCTCATTTTAAAATGGAGCTTTCATCAAAATTCATATCTTCCTGAACATGTTAATTTGAACAAAAGTAACAAACTTTACTGAAAAAAATGCTTTCAACAAAAAATTTCCAGCCAGCTCTAAAGTGTACCTTTCTCTTAGAAACTGAGCTCTCAATTAAGAGCTCTACCTGATGCAACATTACAGTTCCAGATCTGCATATTTCCATGTGCTTTTTGCTCTCTGAACTTGATCTGGTCCCTTTTTATTAATCAGATTGTTTTTGACTGCACATCCTTAGAGATTTAAAGTCTTTAATTATTTTCTCTGATTGCAGTCTTGCATCAAGCTTATCTGTACTTCTGCTGTCTTCAAAATTACCACAAGTGGAATCAATCCACCTGAAAATCTGGGTGGGTGCTCTGCTGTCAGCAAGGTGCTTTGGGGACATTTTGGGAATAGCTGCAATGGTTTTGATGATATGGTTGTTTGAAAAGTTTGAAGGATTTGACTTCTGTGAAAATGTGTAATTGTTTTTTAACTTTCTGTCTCTCAAGAATCCAAGAAGACTCTTTATGCATAATTCTGTTGTTCACTGTGATGTTTGTGACTTGAATTAATCTAGAGGGTGGACAACTTCTTTGTTTTTAATTTAAACCCCTCTTTGAGATTCTCCGGGATGCCCTTGAGTTTCATCTTCTCATTGTAAAGAGGCCCAAACCTTCTGCCAGGGAGGACTCTGTAGTGTAAGAAGGGGGTTACAGGTTGTCGTGGGCCAGATGGTTTGAGAGCTGGAAGGTAAAAAAGTAAGTATAACGTGGAGAACATATTTGCCTGAGATGTCCTTGGGAATAATAAGCTCACAGACATCACAAGGGCGTCTGTGTTGCCTAGGGATATTTCTATCCTAGACAAAATGTTTTCTTAGTGCAAGTATTACTTACCACAGTGTGATTTTATTATCTCATCACACAGCTCAACAATTGCTATTTGTTGCTTCCCCTGGCAGACCAATATTCAGCAACAAGTCGATTCTTGTTCAGTCCCTGGCCATAAGCCCACAGTCAGCAGAAGACAGAAATACCTTCTTGTTCAGCTACCCAACACTGGGGAAGAGCTGTGGCAGATTCTTTTCATGTCCATGGTCCCCTTTTATCCAGAATATTTGCTGTTCCTTGTAGATCTGAGGCTGTCCTGTGAGTGCAGCTGCAGTAGGTGCTATCAAGCATCTACCCAGGAAAAAATTATGATGCATTTGTGGGAAAAAAAAGGAATCCATCTGAGGTATCAAAGGGTCATTACATTTATGTTTTACATAATGTGAACAGGTCAAACAGTTATGTTTTACAAAAGCATAAAAAACTTCAGAGTATCTGGGCTCTCCCATTCTTCTTCGTATACAACTTTTTTAGTATATTCTACTGAGTTCTATTGTTACTATCCAGAAAGTTTACTCTGCCTTTATTGTTAACTATGACTAGTGACAGAAACAATAGACTGATTACTGCTGCTGTGGGTGACTCAGCTGACCTGGGAGTATCTTGAAACTTCCTCCACCCTGTGAGGTGGAAAGGAATTAAAAACAGAAACTTCCAAGTTCAGTAGACACAGTTAGTTTGTCAGACACTAAACATACAATGTGTCTCTATTAACAGCACTTCTATGTGTCAGTAAATATATAGATGGTGTTTAGATAATGCATCTTGCAGAGGAATGAATTAAAAACAATGACGGGACCAAGGGGAGAAGCATGTAATTTTGGGGCTTCCCTGATGAGGTACAACATCCCTCCAGTTCTTCTGCTTTTGAATAATTCAGCTTTAGAATACATGAAAGAGTCAGAATGCTATTCCTCAAGTTTGTGACCATGCTTTTCAGCCTTGCATAGGTACTTAAGTCATTCTAGCTTCCATGCTGGCATACGGAAGAATTTACTTCAGTTCCATCGATGTTAACTTACCAAAACTCATCACAGGGCTTAGTTGAGGTAATGAGTGTAAAATTTTTAATAAGACATAAGAAGACTTGAGCTATCTCTGTATGAATATGCAAGTCAGAGGTTTGATATCTCGGCTGAAAAAGAGGCAGGATATGCCAGTTTCCTGTCATTTTAATTATCATCATCCCTAATGGCCCAGCATACAAAGTGTTTTCCAGCCAGGCATTATGATCAATGAAATCAAGCTAGACAAGTCCACGCCAGCGTAACATGGAGTTATTCCAGACCTGAAATTCTTGATTTATCCCAGGTTAATAAAGCCATTTTTTTGCCATTTTTTGGTGGCTTCCATCTGTGAGGTAAGTATTAAAAGGAAGTGATGTGAGGCATAACTCATGACTAAACACAGGCACAACATCTGGAAATTTCTAGCATCCTTTCCTGCTTGGCTTCAGCTGCCATACCAGGGGAGTCAGGTCCCTGCCAGTCCTGTGCAACCCCTGCCAGCCCCATGCAGGTGCCAGGTGCTCTAGCACATCTCAAAGATGTCCATATTTAAGCATCTGGATTGAGTCCTCTAAAAATAAAAGCTACAGTTTTGCACTTTTGGCATTCCCACTACATGGTGTCCTGGTAACTAACTCCGATTTTAAAAGTAATCTGTATTAGTGAGTTTTGCAAGAAGGCCTGGACACATTGAAACTGGACAGTGTAAGGTTCAGTCATGGAAGAACACCTCCAACGCTTTTTTTGTTCCTCATAATCGTGGACGTCTCTAACATGGTGATGAGTGTGAATAGATGGATAAAAAATTAGCCATGAGCTATTAGGAGATGATGCTACTTAGTAGTAGGAGGGACATTGTAGAAGAGAGGTGGTTTTAATTTTGCAGTTTAAATAACTGTCAGAGCAATTACCTTCACTGTTGCCGCTTGTTTGTGGTAGGAAAAAGTAAACATAACTAGTTCTATTAGGATCTTCTTGTCACTGTAGTTTTGGTCCCAGATATAGAAAATAAGATTATTTGCACCTCTCCGTTTGGAAAGAGTCACCAAGTCATTGCAAAGGCTGTTGAGTATGAGTAATGAAGTCTAATCTACATGACTTACATTTGTTGCTTTATCCAGTATAGGCTTCATATAGAAATTGTTTTGTTCTTGATAGCAACAAGCTAGGCTGACAGCGTGTGTTGCTGTTTTTCAGCTCTTAGACCTAAAACAGCTGTAAGGATTTGCAAGAGTGACAGCCTGCCTGGCAGATGGCGGATGGCATTCGGAGACGCTGATACCATTCTCTGAGCAGTCAAGGAGGCAGATGGCATTTTTCCAGTTACATATTGTGGTTGACTGAGAAAATTGCTCAAACAAACAGAAATTACAGGTACTTTTCACAAAACAGCAAAGGAAGAAACTCTGCGATCAAAAGGACACACATAGACCTTAAGGTGGCACTTGCCAACAGACGTACGTCAAAAAGGAGTTTATCAGCCTCACATTTTTATTACCATAGCACAAATCCTGGTGTTTACTGATACTGCCCCACTGCCAGCACACCGCAGTTGTTCATTTCTGTTTGTTTTGAAATCTTGGTGCCCATCTACTCTGACCTGTCTGTTAAAAGCCTTTACATTTCACATAATTCCTACTTGAATAATTAAGCCCAATTATCTGAATTTCACTGAAGAAGAGCTTGCAGAAGAATATCTTTCTCTAATGCAAGGATGATAGAAGATAGTGAACCCACTAATGACCAGATATCCTCACCCCTTGGACAGCCTTTCCCAGTTAGCTGAGGCATGACCTTGCCTACCAGTAATTGCTCTTTATATCTTTTGCCTCTCAGTTATATTAAAGAGCTCTAATATTTGGAAGTTTTTCTCACGGAAGTACCTATACAGTGAAATGAAATGGGCTTTTCTGCTCTTTTGGATGAGTGGTCTGGAGCTTTCTGAGGAACTCACCCTTTTATCCCCCAGGAACTTTTGCAGTCCTGTGCCAGGCTGGCCAATATGGCCAGAAGCAGGGCTATGCTGGTGGCCAAAGGCTTTGCTGCTACAGAAAGCAGCCAGAGGTCGCCAGGCCCCATTGCCAGCTTGACCCAGGGCCCTCATCCCTCCCTTGGCAAAGCTGGGGGCTCCTGGTGGAGGAGTGATCCTCTGCCTGCCAGCTCTGAGAACTCTCCCATCCAAAAGCTCTGAGACATGGGATACGTGTCTCCAGGCTCTTTGCTGTGGATGAGGGAGGTATGTTGCTTGTCAGGCAGGTTGGATGCTACTGCTGAAGTGGTTTTTCTTCCTCTCTTTTGGTGTTCATACCATTCTCAACTGATTTTTTTTAACTTACACAAGCAGGCAGATATACTTTCTATTAGGAATGCAGAGGTTGAAAATAAGGTGACAATGTTATAGAAGAGTGATATATCTTATATAGGAGTAGAAGGCTGTGGCTATTCCTGTTACGCTTATACTTTCTGCTATGATCCAAAAATTGATCCAGTTCAAAGTGGCCTGGGGTAGCATTAAGTACAGAAAAAGTATTTATGGCTGAAAATGTCTATTCTAGTAATGCTATTGATAAAGTACAAACGTAGCATCATGTTTTCAGTCTGTCTTTGGAAGTAGATCAGAATGAAAATACAGCAGCTACTCCCATGTTTGTTCTTGTGTTTTATTCTTAACACACGGAAATGCTTGGAAATGAGTGATGAGATTTGAGCTGTTTGTCATTAAGACAGTCCCTTTGGGTGGGAGTTCAGAGTTTGTTCTGCTAACAGGATGTTATCCTGAGAACGTGTGATGTACTAGAAGACTAAAACCACAAGATCTAAGATAACATGCTTTTTGTTTGTTGTTGTTCCTATCCAGAACTTTTGGTCTAGTTAACCTTGGATTCCGGTTGCATTGTAGCTCATTGAAGGTTTCTGTCAGGATAAATAATTAATCTTGAATATACGTGCGTTGATAAAAAATTAATCGTGTAGGTGCTGATTTGCCAAAAGCTGTCTTCCATGATTGTAGTATATTGGATACAATTTAACTAATAAGATGAACACCCCACTCCTGTTGTTTATTATACTAACAAGGTGACTGGCTAGTTTGAGACATTTCTTGGTAGGCAGAGAAAATAAATTTTCCTCTCCACACAAAAAAGAAATACAGAAAATTAATTGGAAGGTACCTTGATGTGACAGCTCACTTGTCCATTGCCTATAGATCAGCTCTGCCCAAACCAGTCCTGACAGCTCTAGCAGTGCTGAGCTGGAGGAGAACAGGTTCATTAGCTGGAGACAAGGCTCCCTGAACGTCTTTGAAGAGGTGCCTCAGTGAGAGTGCACAGTGAGAATTGAGAAGTCATCGAATCATATCATAGAATCACAGAATGGGCTGGGTTGGAAGGGAACTTAAAGATCATCTAGTTCCAACCCCCTGCCAGGGGCAGGAACAGCTCCCACTAGACCAAGTTGCTGGAAACCTCATCAAACCTGGCCTTGAACACTTCCAGGAAGTGGGTTTCCACAATTTCCGCGGGCAACTTGTGCTGGTGTTGCACCACCCTCACAGTAAAGAACTTCCTAATATCTAACCTAAATCTACTCTCTTTCCATTTGAAAACATCACCCCTTTTCCTATCACTACATTCCTTGATAGAGAGTCCCTCCCCATCTTTCCTGTAGGCCCCCTCCGGGTACTGGAAGGCTGCTATAAGGTTTCCCTGGAGCTTTCTCTTCTCCACGCTGAACAACTCCAACTCTTTCAGCCTGTCCTCATCTTTGTGTCCCTCCTCTGGACCTGCTCGAGCAGGTCCATGATTTTCTTACACTGAGGGCCCCAGAGCTGAGCACAGCTGAGAACTTGTCTCAACAAGTTCCCTCATTTCTGATCTGTAATGAGGCTTCAATTGTTTTGGCTTTTCTGCATTCCTCTGTTCATCTTTGCAACATTATGGATTGTTTGAGGCTTGGTTTCCTAAAGAAACAGGATGCATGACACTCCAGCATGTATATATCTGTTACCCTAGCTAAAAATATTCAAACTCGCTGCACAATTTTTAGATTAATTTTGCTTGTAAGGGTCTATGTCTGCATTTATCTATGTGTGTTATCAGCACTGATCTGTGTTAGAGCTGCAGCAGGTGAGAACTGTCAGCAGCATCCCAAGCAGCTCCCCCTTCTGTGTTTTGACACTACTCCTCCATAACCCTCTGTTCCTGAGCATGGTTGTGGCATCTGCTTGAGATGGTGGAAATGGGAAAATAGCTATGATTGCTCAAACATAGTATCAGCTATTTTCACGTAGCCGTCTCTCTTTTGTGATACAGGAAGCTCATGGTAGTATTTCTTCTGTTCTTGTTTACTGACACATGAGCAATTTGTATTTATTGCAGGCTTAGTTGTCTTTAGCTCAAGGGAGGTATTAAATTTTGTCTTCAGAAATGTCTGCAATGTATTGCAACATCCCATCAGTTCTAACTACTGGTACCTTGAACCCAGCAGAGCTCTTATTTCCCACTCCCCATGTCTTTCCTGGTTTTGCTGAACTTTTTTTAAACTGTTTGTTTGTGCAACATAAGGGCCCCACATGCTGGAATATCAAAGAACAGTCTCCACATGCTGCTCTAAGCATTGCAGACCATCTTCAACTATAAACTCGTCTTACTTCTCCTGAAAGTCTTATGTAATTTACAGTAGGAAAAACTACTTGGTGTGCTTTACAGTAAGGTAGAAGTGTTAGTTTTAGATCAGTTATAATCTATCCAGTCTAATAGAAATTATTCTGTGGCAATTCTGGATAAAGCTGCAAGGGAAAATGATTGTTGTCTAATATATGCTGGAGTGAGGCAAAAACTGTTCAAGCTAAGGGACACAGTTGGACAGGGCTTTGAGTAAACTCGTCTAGTTAAAAATGTCCTTGCTCACTGCAGGGGACGTTCACAGAAAAAAACAAGTGGTCACAGGCTATGAATACATTTATGAAAGTAAGTGTCCTTATGTCCTGTGTCCAGCTGAAAAAATTGTATGCGGTCTGTCCACCTGATATTTCAGACACCACACCATGCTATCACCAAAACTGGTATAACACTTCTAAGTCATTAAGTAGTCAAATCTAATCTAAGATCCTAACTCTAAATCAAGAACTATATTGAAGTGATTCTGCCCGTATTTTAAAAACAAAAACACAGCGAAGTTGGACTAGATGACCTTTAAAGGTCCCTCCCATTCCAAAACATGCTATGATTCTATGAAAATCTGCAGAGCAGGGAGCAGTACAGTTCTGAAACAGCTCTCCCTCTCCTGCTTGGGAAGGCTGCATCAGTGGGCAAGATCAAGGCTGGGACCCAGCAGGGAGTGAATTTTAACCAGGGCTTTCGAGATGACTCAGGAGTTGGCCTTGACAGCCACTTAGCCAGAGTATCAGATTTCCTGTTATAAAGCTGATGCTATGTTACGCATGGTGCTATAAGAATGATATTCCACCAGCACATCATTTAATGTTTTACAGTGATTTATTTGGAGAAGAAATCTTTAGCAGAGCTGACTCAATAGGTTCCTTGCATGCTTGAAAACAAACATGTCCTGAACATCATTATGGAACAGGCGTTCTCTCCCTTCCACATTTGCCCCTTGAAAAGAAATAAATTTCTTTATTTATGTCTTTATGAGTCCTCATAAATCCACACTGTTATTTCAGTTGCTGGTACTACCATTTTCGTACTGGTTGTAACTGTGTTATACACAAACACAACAGCTACAATGACAAGTTGCACCTAGGAGTTAGGGACTCTCTAAAACCTGAGCATAACTGACCAGCCATCGGGGCATAAGAGATCTCCCTCCCAAAGTCCTGTAATGACATTACTGGGACCAGATCTGTCTCTGGTTGGGTTGAGGCAGTGGGTGCTGTGGAGTCAAAGAGTACAAACGAACTCCTTGCCTTTGAATGTTTGTCTAGGTGTTTCTGTCCAGGATGAATGACTGAAAGTGGGACTGAATGCCAGATGAAGCCTTTTCCCTCTCAGTTCTCACCAGTGCGTCTTCTGTCCCATGTCAGGAGGAACTGAATGCGGAGCAACACTTCTCAATTAGATAGTTGGAGTGAATTTGGGGGCCTATAAATTAGAATAACACTTGGATACTACAGAGTTGTCAAATCCAAGTGTTTGATATGTTAGCACTTTTCTCTGTATTTTGTGCTCCAGAATTGTACCTCTTTTTGTTATTTTTTCAGCCATTTCACTGGTCCTTACCCTCACAAGGAAATGCTTTGGAAACAAATCTAGAATAACTTCAGTACTAGCTGCCTAACGCGGACAGTAGGATCAACCATACGAGTGGCATGAACATCATCTGAAACGCAAGCCAACACTATAGAGCCAAAATAATGGTAGCTTAATGTCACCGTCATTTACCCCATTCAGATATTATACTCTGTTCCTACAAACAATTTTCCACACAGCACAGGGGAAAGGCGGGGATACTGTCTCTCCAGCTTACAGCGTCCTTTGGGATTGCTCCAGGCTGCAAAATACAAATGCAAGAATTAGGAGTGCATTACCCAGCATGGTGGTAACTCTGACAGAACTACCAATCATATATTAAAGTACAGACTGAAGCGATTAAAAATAATTAGCATGTTAAACTTGGTATTATGGAGGGGGGAAAACCGTACTGGCACCACACACCACTGCCTGCGGGGCACGCTCAATTGAGCAGGCAGCAGAGCATCTTCCAGAACGCTACACCCTGATGCTCACTGAATCCATCACACCCCGAGGAGCACCTGGACCACACTCCTTGTGTCAGCACCATGTCTGTATGACTCTCCAGCAAAGAAGCCCATTGTGCATGCTGTGTTGGCGCTCTGGGACTGTATATCTAGAATAAATTTCTGTTGTATTGTGAGATCCCATTATTCTCTTCCCCTAAATTCATCACTCACGGAGTCTGGTTAGCTGTTGTTGTTTGTTTTGGTATTGCAGAGAACAAAGGTGAATTTTATTCTCATGAGAATGAAAATGAGGGTGTAACAATCAGAAAAGAAGAAAGAAATTAGAGCTGCTTAATTTCCAGAATGATATCTTTTTTATATGATTCCGTCAAAGGAGAAGCACGTACACACTATCGTAGTAGAAAATGTGAATGCGATTAATTTTGGATAAAGACAGTGATCAGTGTGTTTGTCTTCTATCTTTATGCTTTTACCTTTCCTTGCTGACAGAATTCCTGAGAAATTTGAAGACCATTAAATAAAATCTCCCACTAGAAAATATTAGTTACTTATATGCATCTATTTCTGCCTTGTTTGAAGTGTTTAGAGAAGCATGTGTGTGTGTCAGAGCATACAGCAAAATACACATTTACAAGCAACATTTGTGATAATGAAAGTGTTATTTGTGCTGTAGAGACCAAGAGAAATTATAGCATTGTTATTGTACTTCACTAATTACTGATGTTTGGTTTCAGTGAGACAACTGCACTACAGCAGCTACCATTTAGCAGTAAATTGTATCCTAGCTGCTAAATGTATCAGAAAAGGAAAGTGCCTAAATAGTTGTTAGTCTGTCACCAAAGTGCAGTGATAAAGCAGTGTAGGGACTGGATTTGGGGATTTTCCCTGAGAAACTACCCTTTATCTTTTGACAGAGAACTCCTCTATCCAGAACTGCAGCTTTTCCAGAAGAGCTAGTAGATCACAGCATGAAACTTTTGAAGAAGACCAACAAAAGGACCTCCAGGCTATGACTATAGTTATAAATAAACCAGGATGTTCTCTGGCCAGATGAGTGTGTGGCAGAACATGGCCCACAGCCATATGGCTAAATGTTCTTTATCCCACAAGCAGAATGGTCTTGTGCCTCATGTCTTCAGGAATCACCTCTGCCCTGTGCTACCCCCAAAGACAAGGAGTTTAATCAGCCATGTAGCCTCTTCTGCTCTTCAGTAGGCTGGTGGCAGTTTCAGAAGGACTTAAAAGCAGACTGCCATGCCCTGAGGTGTTATAACCTTTAGTTTAGTGGGGAGCAGAGTGCCATACCCTGGGGTATCATAACCCTTAGTTAACAGTGGTGGTGCCAGTGCCTGGCAGCCCTGTAAAGCAAGTAGCCTGATCCACATGTTGCTGTTTGAATGGAAATGCGAGAGCACTTGCAGTGCCCACTTAGACCATCTGAGTGCATGGTGAGCATATAGTTCTACTTGATTCAGGAGCCCAGGACCTATTTTCCAATATTATTTTAGAGTTTTGTAAGATCTGGATCATGATATTAGAGGGGTTGAAAACATTGCTGACCTCCTCCTGGTCTCAGATACTCTGATTCTATGATTCTACCCTTGTCTGAGAAACAGCAGAATAGCAGGTGTACCAGCATTTCAGCATTTGTGATTTACAGCTTGTCAAATTGGTAGGAAAAGACAAGTTTTTGTTTACATTGGTATGTCAGGCTGTAAATTGCTGCTGCATCTGTGGACTTTGAGTTATTATCTCCGATAGCTCAAGGTAACTAGCTGTACTATTTTGCCAAAATAAAAAGCCCATCAGATTTGCAACATTATATATCTGCAATTATCTTGTTTGCATGAATGCATCAATGCAATAAGCATTTGCAGGACCAGTTTTTATTCAGCTGATTCGGATTGTAAGCTCCTAGTACTTAGAGAAACTGGGCCTGGTTCTGTACACATCCACTAATGAGTTTATATTGGCCTGTTGCTAATATGGTACAAACAAACTGTTAAAATGGTACAAACAAATAATATTTGATCTGGCATGAAGGTGCCTAGTATTAAATTATTACCTTTAAATTATTTGAATAAGCCTAAGCTGGCAGGATAATGTTTTACAGGATCAGCACAATGTGTCATGTGGTGACAGCTATTTGTGGTCCATTCTAGGAGACCTAGTGACAGTATTTTAGCAAGTATTTTAGCACAGTTTAGATGGTGTGAACAAAGATCAAGCAAAAACCTGGACTGAACTGCTGTCATTCAGAGAAATTAATGCAAAATTTTTTCCCATTTATCTGTTGTGCCTCTGTTTTCCTAGTCAACCCATAAACGCCATCATCATGGTTTTGATGCAGACCGAGATGCTAAGAAAATACATAGCGCCTGCAAAGGAGCAGGTAAGAAAGCTCTTGGTTTTTATACAAAGAGCAATTCAATATTGTAAAAAGCATATACAAAAACCTAAGACAGAAGAACTGCTCCAACCAGTTTTAGTTAATCTTTAGGCTTTCTGTCACTTACTGACTCAAAGAAGATACACACCCATGAGCTTTTGTATGATTAAGATAAATGGAACTGGAAGCCAGCTTATTCCTCAAAGAGTGATAAGATCTAGCTTGGTTCCAGGAGATTGGGATAAACATATTTGCTCCCTGCAATAGGGACATCAAGCTGTCAAGACTGATATGACAGCCATGGGGTCCAGCTAATCAGGCTGAATTAAGGTCATGGTTATAGGTCCTTCCCGAGGCCTTCAAGAACCAGTAAAAAACATCACCAACTCTGTATGTTCATCAGAGCCCACGGCAGCTCCATGAGCTGAAAGGAATATATGGTGCTCTCAATCAGCATCAGTGATTTTTAACCAAAAAAACTATCTCCCACCATCTTCTAAGGTAGTTTGTGCAGTTGGCTGGCTGTGCACTGATCTGAATGAGGAATACACAGTGTTTGTGGCATTCTCAGGTCTATGAAAGTGACAGCGTCCAGCAGAGGAAGAATAGCCAAGCAGTACATAAGAGCAGTAAGTTATTAGTTCACTCCAGATGTCTGCACAGTAAACATGTCTTTAAGTATTTCTTCCTGGTATAGCCCTGACATTAGGATTAGTTAAGAGCTGAATTTTAGGCACTGTTTCTGTCCTAACAACTAAGCCCCCTTGAAACAGTTCCCCAGAGGACTCTCCTGCTGAGAGTTTAACCTCACATGGTCATCTAGGAGTGCTTTTCCTTCTAGAATTGGACCATGCCTTCTGCCTCAGTTCTAAGTAGGAAGAACTGGACAAGATTTCCTAAACTTGTCCTTTATGTACCTGGTGGGGATATGCAGAGATGAAAATGCATCAGCCTCTGCTGAATGCCGGTATCATTTGTGTTTTTATCCTTTTTACTGGTAGCTCCTCAGGAACCCTTGCTGGTCCCTGCTCCCAAGAGCCTGAGATGAGGCATGGCCAAAGCCCAGTAGGTGGATGCCACAGACGGAAGAGCACAAGAAGAGCACAGGGCAGCATCCATCAGCGTGATGTGCATGCATCAGTAGACCTGGTGTATGGCCTGATGCCTTCAATTTGCTGTCTAAACCCTTTATATGCGATGGGCATTTTGGCAGTGCCCATCACGTGCAGGGTCATAGGTCTCTGCTGATGCACATTCTCCATTTCGATACTTGTTGGAAAGAAATAATGCCTGAGGCAAGCTGTGGGCCCTTGGATGGAAATGTGCCAAGACACGTGTGTTAATGCAACAACTATGCAGTTGTGTCCTTCAGGCATCCAAGTAACATCACTATGTCCTGTCCCTTTGGACACAAACATATAAAATGCCTTGCAGCAACTTTGTTTAGTGCAAACATCTGTTTATATGGCTGAGGGCAAGAAAAGTACAAGGTCATTGTCTTTAATAAGCTGCTTCTATGCATTACATAAGTTATAGCTCAAAGCTGCCCAAGAGCATCTCCTGGAGTGATGCTGCTGTTCAGTCCCCCAGGGGTCCCCAGGAGATGTGGGGCCCATCACCAGCGCACCCCACACTCCACTCTCACTTTTGCCAAACAAAACAGCATCATCAGAGAATCAGACTGTGAGGGCTGGTTCCTGTTCTTCTTCTTGAGTCCATTTAGCACAAAGCACAACCCATTTTGTACAGGCTGTGGGTTAAGGAAGCTGATTTAAACACTTGCTCGCCTACCCCGGCCTCTCGCCCCACACCATTCGTTCCGTTGTGCCTGCACACAAGCATTTGTGCCCTTAATGACTTGGGTCTGGTCGCTCATCCCTCGGGACTACTCAGACAAGCATTACCACCAAAAACATGTATGTCAGCCTACGGGCACTGGCATAACCCTGAATTTAAGAGCAGTGTCTGCCCTTCTCAAACAGAAGATTCAATTTCCCTGATAAAATATGAGCAGCATGGGATGTTGAACTTTTATTTTATGGTCTGAACATTGTAGCTGACTACAGTTAAATATATCCTCAAAACAATTTCAGATGCTAAAAATCCTAAAGATGACACCAGTGGGGATAATATGCACAGCAATTTTTTTTCTCTTTAGAGATTGTGTTTTCTGCCTCTGCATTAGATTCCTGATTAAATAATTCCTATGTACAACTTCTTTTTCAGGAACTGATGAAAAGAAAATTATTGAAGTATTGTCGAGTCGAACATCGGCACAGAGACAACAAATAAAACAGAAGTACAAGGCTCTGTATAACAAGGTACTTCAAACCAGGTGTTTAGGTGTTTAAGAGACAGGTGGATGTTGCAGTGGGGGGCGTCCTTTAGCCGGTTGATAAGACTGGGACAAAGGCTGGACTCGATGATCTTCAAGGTCTCTTCCAGCTGAAACTATTCTATGATTCTATGAAACTAAATGGCCTCTCTGTTTGAAACTGCATGCCTGCTAGAAATACAGCCTACAGGCTTCTGCTTTTGAAAAAATCAAGAGCACAGTGGATTTAAGGAGGACACCAGTTAGTTTCTGTTTCAGCAATTTATTTTATCTCCTAAAATACTGATTATATTTCTAATCTTAGGCCTCAGAGACTTCCCGAAATCAGCCTTAACCAGATCAGAGCATTTTAATTAAAGTTGAGAGAGCTAGAAGATAATTCTTAACTGAAATAAAAAAGTATTTCAGCTTATGTTAATGATCAGCACATTCAGAAGAAAGAATTAATGTAAAAAGGAAATTTTAAGTAAAAATCTCTTTCAGACCAGATGCAAATTCACAGGAACTATTTGATCTTACATTGTTGCATTTGTGTTAATAGATGTAGTGTTGATTTCTTCCAGTGATGAAGTAAAATAAACATCCTAATACTAAGTTTTATTGAGCACTTGACTTCTGGAGAAGGAAAAACAGACTGCCTTAATGATTTTGTGTTTCAGAAAAATAAAGTTTCCAATATATTATCTAGGTAAACAGCTGAATCCTGCAGGCAGCACTGAACCTGAAAGCCTTCTATATGTATAACTTACAGCAATCATAATAAAAATTTTGGTTACATAAAGACTATGTATTTAGATCTGTGATGAGGATTAATAAGAATAGGCATTGGAAATGGGCAAATGCCATGAGACATCCCGGTTACCTCAGCATGTAGCAACTCTCCTCGCTTGCCCAGGCAGCCTGAACCTCTCAGGAAGGAGCTGCAGGTAGTACCATTTCTCCCCGAGGAGCAGAGTTCATGGTGCACACATCGAAACTGCATCAGCCTCTGACTTGAATAGATGGAGCATTCACTTGTGATTGTGTAAGAGGGTGTTTAAGAACAATAGATTCTGAACTGGGCTTCTCTTGTTCTTGACTTGTCAAGTTCTTCCCATACTACAGGAAATGTTAAATGCAGATAGGCCTTCAAATAAATCATCAGCAGGCATCCTTAGCATACGTACACTAGCTTGTTGTTCGAGGTCTTGGTAAATTTTGAGTTAAGTAGGTCATCTCACAGAAGGTTGATATTTTTTCTTTGTGGAAAAAACGCTGAATGTTTCACACTAAAATTTGTTGCTTTTTCCGATATGTCAATTTTAACCAAAACTAGAAGGAAAGTTTGGTAAGCTTGATCCATTCGGTTGTAGCTCTTTTGAAGCAGGAAATTTCTGTGTTGTGTTCCAGAGTAAAGTCCCCTCTTAAGCTTTTTAAAACACTAATCTGAATTTATTTAAACAAGTAAGAGTCAAAACTCGACTTATATTGGCTTGTATTTGGAGATGGGATAATCACTTCATTCCATTTAAAGCAAAAATTTTTAGGGAATATATTTTCCAAAAAAAGAGTCCACATATTTAAAGGTTTTTTTAGGTTTCTGTCCCTTTTTGGTACAGAGGAAGCTTTGAAATGACCTCAGCTTTTGTGCTAACCCTTCCGACTGTCCCTGCAGGATATGGAAGAGGTCCTGAAGGGAGACCTGAGTGGGAATTTTGAAAAGGCTGTGTTGGCTTTGCTGGACCTGCCCTGCGAGTACGAGGCCCGAGAGCTCCGGAAGGCAATGAAGGGTGCTGGGACAGATGAGTCGCTGCTGATTGAGATTCTCTGCACACGAAACAATAAGGTTGGGACACCGTGTGTGAACAGGTAGCAGAATAAAGAGCATCCCCCTGGTAGGAGGAGGAGGGATCAGAACCAGCTTCTGCAGCTGAAATGTCTGTTGTCAGTGGGCACTAACAGAGAAATCTGCAGGTACCTGTAAATGCAGCTTTGACACTGCTCTGGCCATTCAGAGGTCGCTCCTGCCAGGTACAGGAACACAATCCTCTTCAAAAATCCCTTTATCTTACACCCAAATGTAATCAAAACCAGAGGGACATCTGCACAAGTCAGGCATCCTTTGAAATGCTGTCCGGAACGAGGCTGCGTTTGAGCTGCGTCCCTGTGCTGCAGAGTCTCAGCATGAGCTGGAAATCACAGAATCACAGAATGTCAGGGGTTGGAAGGGACCTCAAAAGATCATCTAGTCCAGCCCCCCTGCCAGAGCAGGATCACCTACAGTAGGTCACACAGGAATGTGTCCAGGTGGGTTTTGAATGTGTCCAGAGAAGGAGACTCCACAACCTCCCTGGGCAGCCTGTACCAGGGCTCTGTCACCCTCACAGGGAAAAAGTTTTTCCTAATGTTTATGTGGAACCTCCTATGCTCCAGCTTGCACCCATTGCTCCTAGTCCTACCACTGGGCATCACTAAGAAGAGCCAGCTTCTGCCTCCCCCATGCCTGATACCCCTTACACAACACGGGCATGGTACTGATTTGATGGGGGGTTGTTTGCTTATTTATTTATTTAAAATATTTTTCCTTACTAATTTATTTTATTTATTTGCCTAGGAAATTGTAAACATAAAGGAGGCGTACAAGCGACGTAAGTAGTATTGTCTTTTAAACACCTTTGTTTAAACCCTTTATTGCTGGTTGAGTCCTCACAAAATATTTTTCTCCATAGTCTTTGACAGAGATCTGGAATCTGATGTTAAAAGTGATACAAGCGGCTCCCTACAGAAGATATTAGTCACTGTGCTAGAGGTAAGGCTGAGGGTTTTCCTCTTTTGCAGCTACCTGACAGAGATATTTCCTTTTCTCTGCTCTGTCTACCTTGAGTAATCGTAATAAGTATTACCTGTTACTTATAATAATACAATGATTATATGCAATATAATAAGAGCCTTCTATATCTATATCTTTTTAATATAAAAAATTTTAATATATAAAATGATAAGTAATAAATTCCCATGCTTTGAAGACAACCACGTTGTTTTATTATTATTTGTACCATGGTGATGACTAGAATACCTGTTCAAGGACATGACTACATTATGCTGAATTCTGCCTGAAGCCAGAAAAATTTCCATCTCAGCTGAGAATTTTACAGTTCAGATAGATACAAAATAAGTAATAAAGAGACTGCTGTTATGTTAGTTTTCGGTTCATCAAAACAACATATTTTTCCATAAGAATATACTTTATTTTAAATCATCTACATGAAACAAAGAAAAAAACTACTATCTCCATACAGATACTGTATAACTAAGAAGAGTACGATCAGACCTAGAAATGCAATACGATGGCCAGCCTGATCAGACAGACCTGAGAAATTAAAAGATTCAATAAATAGAAGCTTTAAAGACACTAAACACACTGAACACAGATTCCCATTCTGGAAAGCATTGATACAGCTCTCTTCAACCACTTAGGGTGTATTCTCAGGAGTGACAAATACATATTATTCATAGATTTTTGTTTTCGTAGATCCTTCTTAATTTCTACTGGGAATTACAGTGTTAGTGAATGCTTAAAGTACAGAGGTTAGTCAGGAAAATATTTTGCAGTTATCAGGGCGTATCCAGCACCACGAAAACCATCAGCACGTCACTGCAGGTACTGGTAACCTTTCTGCAGTACCTGTATGAGAGATACACCAGTTGCTTTCCTAAGAAATGTTGCAGTTGGGCCCGGGGTGCTGTATGTACCTGGCCCCTCGGCACTGCAGGGTTAAACGCCACAGGCTGTGTTGGTGCCATCCTGCCCCAACTCTGTCTGCACATCTCAGCCCCTTTCCCACCCCAACATCTGGCCGCGCACTCTACCACTTCCTACCACTGGGAAAATGGCGGCAAAAAATGGCGGTGAGCAGAACCAAAGAACAAGCCAGGTGGAGAGGTGCCTCCAGAGCTACTCTAGTCTGGTCTGCCTCAAATCAAGGCTCACTCCACACTCGGATCAGGTCTTCCTCTGATTTTTTTTTCCGTGCTCTGGACACACGCTGGCTGGGGAAGGGAGTGGGAGCACCCATGGGATGGCAAGGAGTCTGGGGACAAGATAGGGACCAGCAGGCCCCCCTGCCACAGGGAAACATCCACAGGGTATAGTCTAATCACAGAATAATATAATACTTTGGTTTGAAGGGACCTTAAAATTAATTTAGTTTCAACCCTCCCTCCATGGGCAGAAACACCTTCCACTAGATCAAGTTGTTCAAAGCCCCATCCAGCCTGGCCTTGAACACTTCCAGGGAGTTTCTGCTTTAGAAACAACGGAGCTGAAATCTCATTAGAGTCCCAGCACTTGGGAAATAAAGCTGGGAGACAGATTCTATCGTACAAGCTTCATCTCTGAAGTCAGCAAAACCAGGGGCTGTGGTAAACAAGAACAGCCCATTCAAAGTTTCTCCACTACGTCCCACCATGCCCCATTACTGAGCCTTTGTCAGCAGATGGCAGCAAAGCTATAACCAAAATAGTCGTGGGGGCCACAAGCTGACAATTCTTCCCTTCCCCTACCAAGTGTAACCAGCACTTGGTCTGGCTTTTTTACAATCATGCCCTTTTCTGTAGGCAACCAGAGATGAGACACAACAGGTCAACGCAGAGCTTGCTGAGCAAGATGCCACAGATCTGTATAAAGTAAGTGCAATTGTGGAAGAATCCCTGTTTGCCCCGTGCTGCCCTGGGGGTGACTAAGTTCATCAAACATGGAGGTGATAGCAGGGTGTGGGGTTGAGTGAGGGGGGAACGGGCAGGAGCTTGGTGGATCAAGGCCTCTGGCTGACTTTTGTTTCTACAGTGAATAAGCAAAATGCTTCCAAAAAATAACATGTAATCTCTAAGGCAGGAGAAGGTCGCTGGGGAACTGAGGAGCTGGCTTTCAATGTGGTCTTGGCAAAGAGAAGCTACAGTCAGCTGAGAGCTACTTTTCAAGCCTATGAAAAGGTGAGTTACTCTCTTCTGCAATGTTGGTTGCATAGGGCCTGACATATAGTTTGCAGACCGTACAAGACATGTAGATTAGATTAATCTTTCCTTCTTGAATGCTTTAAGAATCTTGGAGGACATTTTCATGTGACTGGATCCTGATCTTATGGAAACAGGGGATAAAAGCTGTATCTTCTGCCCAAGAAGAACCTGCTCCCTTTCATAATCTGCACAATGGCCAGCCAAATGAATTTGTGACATCGTTTCCTTCCCGTAGCTCCCCAACAATTGTTGTCCACACTCCTGCAGGAGGACAAGCAAATGGACAGGTTCATCAACTCCCGTCCTGAAGCGAGGTTTTGCTTTTATGGTCTTTTTCCTCTTCTGGCAAGATCTGCTGTCCTGATCTTCCTTCTTATATAGGCTGGGCAGGTCACATCCCCAGCCTTTTCCTTTCTGCCCATGCTGGCCAGACAGCCTGTGCAGGTACTGTGCTGCTCTCTCCTCTGTCTCGAAAGACCAGGCAAAGTAGGCAGTAGGATCCCAGCTGTCTGCTACTTCTTCCTGTGTCATCCACCAGGGACATTTTACTCATGCCTGAGCCTGGAGCTGACCTTCACTGAGACCTCTCACCTGCAAATGACCTGTGAAAGCCAAAGCAATGGGAAATCCAAGATCCATCTCCGAGCAGTGAGGTGGAAGCTCAGCAGTGCCGTTCTCAGAGATATTTATTCTCTCCCCGCTCTGGCCTCTGGCTCACAGTTCTGAACTTCCCCAGGATGACTCTAAATTCATCAGAAAACTGTAATCCTAGGCAATGAAGATCAAACAACTCCAGTCAAGGCCATACTTCAGTGTCAGCATAAGGACCCCATAGTTGGAAATATGTTTGTAGCTTAACCAAGTTTTGGTTGTTGCTGGCAGGAGAAAAAATCCAGTCACTAACTGATAATCTCTCTTTTGGAGTGGCCCAAATCCTGAGGGTTCAGTTAAATGCCCTGATAGCCAAGCTGCCTTGGCTTTTTAATTCCTAAAGCCAAGCAGATCAGGTTGCCCTAAATGATCAACCACATCATGCCTGGCTGTACTTGAAGCAGAAGTGGGCCAAGACTAGAGCTGTGCAAACCTCAATCCTCTTCTGCAGTTGGAAAGATAAATGGGGCAAGATCTAAACCAGACTGGGAGTTTGCAGAACCTAAACCTAAACCCTCAGAAGGTTCCCCTTGCTGCCTTGTACCCATGATCTCCCAGCTCTGACCTGAAAGTACACTAGAGTCTTGAAACATGCAGGGCCATCCTGACAGGCAAAACAGAGCAGTGTAAAAGTCTTTGAGGTTCATGAACTTCACAAAAGTCAGGACAAACTCTGTTTTGAAGTGGCAGTCTATTTTTCCCCTTTCCTGCAGAATAATACAAAAACTCGAGAACAACTGCAGTGCTTGTAAACTTTCCCTGGGAAGCCAAAGACAATGAGTAACAAAACTTCACAGAGCTGGTAAAGCTCCAAAAATTATCTATTTGTGTGGGAGCCATCCAGAGCCTTTGATAGTGGAGTTAGAGGAAGCTCAAACAGTTTCTCCTGGCTAGGGGTCACTCAAGAAGAAGCTGCAGCTTCTTTGCCCTAGAAGGCCTCGGATACATGTGACTGTTTGTGGGTTATCCAACTTTTAACCATGTGCCTCACCTGACTGCATAGACCTTCTCTTGGCGCCAGTGGAACTGTGACCAGGGAAGAACTTCACTTGACCTTGAATTACTCCATTGGAGAGGCTCTAAGCTATCTGAATTTGCCTTTTGCTGGTGGAATAAAAATCTGATGATGGTTTTATGGCAGTGGGATTGTGTGTACAGACAGCAGCTCTTATGGCTCCTTTTTGTTGTTCTTGTAGGTGTGTGGGAAGGACATAGAAGAATCCATTAAAAGTGAAACATCTGGAGATCTGGAGAAGGCCTACCTCACTCTTGGTAAAAAAAAAAAAAAAGGAAGAAAAAAGCATTAAGAACTTTCTTATCAATGGCCATGGCCATTGATAAGTTCCAGCGGATGCCTGGACATTGTCAGAAGAGTGCTAGCCAGCCACCACAAAAATTTACAGCGTCCTCAACAGCAATTCAGCACTGGGCATGACTGTGATGGGTATTTAAGTCTGTGCCCTATGTCTGGCTGGCTTACTGGTGTTGCTGTAATCCTTCTGCATCTGGGCTCTCCCAAATCTTGCTCCTGCAAGCTGTGAAGTGAGGAGCAACCCCAAGAACAGATGGGCAAGAGGAACTCCAGAGGCACAAATGCTCGTTCTCATTCATTTCATTTTCACTGTATAACACACTTTCCCCATGGAGAAATGTATGTCCTTGTTCAGACTCAACGACTTGTCCATGCATGCCGATAGGGGCACAGAATGAAAGCCATCGCAGCTCATATGCCTGAGCGTAAACTGTAGCATGTTTCCTTTATTTATTCCTTACTTATTTCCTTCTCAAAGGTGTATCACAATGTGTACATATACAAGTATAATGAAGCCTCCTACTGTTTTCTCTAGTCAGCTGTGCCAAAGACTGCCCAGGTTACTTTGCTACACTTCTGCACAAGTCGATGAAAGGATGTGGGACTGACGAAGAGACCTTGATTCGCATCCTTGTAACCAGGTCTGAGGTAAGGTACCCTCTGGTCTTGTAATATCTCACCTCAGCTCTGGGAGAAATACAAATGCAGAGGATATGGAGTGAGTGCTGGTAGATCATGTGCAGTCAACTCAGTTCAGCCTCATGACATCAGTGGTCACACTCTGCTGTTGTACCCAGGCAACTCTAATTTTGATATTGCATCTATTTCTGTTTTCAAAAGAACTAAATCAGAAAGCATGCAGGCAATTTCAAGTGGAGTCAACTGTATCTGCTTAGAACTAACACATGGGGAGGTCTGGCCCCAACACAATGTGTAAAATTAAATTCCTAGTTAAGTAATGACAAAGTAGCAGTTCCCAAATTGAGAATTACTTATACATTGTCAATTCTTTCTGATTCCAGCTGGGAAAAACAGATGAGGAGGAGGAAGAAAAATAAAGAGCCAAAAGAGATAATAGTCATTTTAAAAAGCACAAAACTGCATAAGACATCTGAGATCTTAAACACAGTCTTTAAGTCTTCCTTCCTTGTAAGTTGTGTAGGTTGTAGCCCCAGGGCTGTTTCAGTCTTGACATAGAGGAGGAGTCGTTTACAGGGACTAGGAGAGCATATTTCTCAATGCTTGGCAATGTGAGAAATTTGATTCCAGAGCAATCTCTCTGTTAATACATAGTCCAATTGTGATAACATTTAAAACCCACAGTGATAAAGATCAGACCCATGCTGTGGGTGCTTTTTCACAAGAAAGCTCAAGACAAGGCATTTAATTCTCCCTCTGTAGTAACAAGAAATTACTTCTGTGGGTTGAACAAAACTCTCTTTTAGCCCTACTCCTGCTTGCCACCATGAAGCATCCTCAGGAGCTCACAGTGACTTGTGCAAGTTTGTCCAAGGCTGTGCCCGCACAGCGCAGCTGGGAACCAGGCAGAGATATCTCTGGCCACCCCGGCACGGCTCTCAGTATGGGCCTGTACCCCTCTTCACAGCTGGTGTCCCCACACCACACCATCTGACATGGGCTTACCTCAAATCCAGATGTTAAGCTGAAAGTCCTCCAAGAATTTTAGACCTCCTCCTTTCCCCTCTCCTCTTCCCATCGGGTGTGGTGGACCTTTGGGTCAGACCACAGGGGTCCTGATAGGAGCAGGGCATATTAATCAAAGCACGTCCCACTCTTCTAAAGAGGCCCTTGGTGTCTCCACAGAGTGACCTGCCAGCAATAAAGGAGAAGTTCCAGGAAATGTACAAGAAATCGTTAGCTGAAGCTGTCCGATCTGATACCTCTGGGGACTTCAGAAAGCTGCTGCTGGCTCTTTTGCACTAAAAAGCCATCAGGAATGAAGAGGCATGCTGAGCAGCCACCTCTTGGTTAGTTTCCAAAATAGCATCCAAAAAATGTGGCATTAGCACAAAGAAAAAAATCCAATTTATTTTCTTTCCAGCTGGGAAGTGTGTTGCCAAGTAATGCTGGATGTGAGGTTTATGTTATGGCTATCTCGCCAAATGTCCTTAAACAATAAAGACATGTTAAAAAAACTAAATCTAAATTGAACTCTTTGTGTTTGCATATGTGGAGGAATCTCCTGTCGTTTTTTCTTCTGGGAAAAGAAGACACGTTTTTTTGTCTTTCTCTCATTCTGAGGATTATCACTGTTCTTTGCCCAATTCAAGGGGTGCTATGTCATGCCACTACAGTCCTGCCAAGAGAAAATAATAATTTCTTCTCAGCCCATTATCACAGCTATTTAAACAACCCAAAGGCTGTGAATTAATGATTTAAGTCAGGCCCTGATTAAAATCCTGCTATCAACAGGGAAAGTCAGAGTGATTTCCCTGTCTGTGAGTTGCCCTCTCAGCTCAGTCACCTTGTAAGTTATCCAATGAAGGCAATAAGGACTTGCAGCCCCCATCATCACCATCCTCTGGGATATGGTACAGAAGCATTGCTGGAGAAGAGATGGGGCTACATGATTTGGATCTGTCAGGCAGGGAAATGCTGTTCCCCTAGATGCAGACTTGGGCCTCAGGACAGTGTCCGTCCTTGGAGGTTTCCAAGATCTGACTGGATAAAACCCTGAGCAACCTGGTTGGATCTCATGGCTCACCCTGCTTTGAGCAGAGGAGGCTTAACTAGAGGCCACTGGAGCTCTTTTCCTCCATGAATTACCCTAAAATCCTACAGTCATATGAGAAATGTAGATGAGGAATAACTTGTCAAGGCCTGGCAAATAAGAAGACAGAGAAGAGTCTGGGTCAAGGAGATGGACTTGCAAACATTTCTTGGTGTCTGGCACCTCCCCCTTTTGAGTGTACTGCTCTGCAAGGGCAGGGATCTTTCAGACCTAGATTTTCTGTGGTATGATCGCTGGTTGCATCTAATTCCCATTGCAAATATGAATTCCCACTGAAATTTCTGAAGCACTGAACCTTTTCTCCCCGCTTGTATCAATGTCACAGCAGTAGTACCTGACCATCTAATTATAGTCTGTAAAGATGGGGCAAAATAAACAGGAGTTGTGAAAGATTGAGGGGTTTTAAAAGTGATGATCTGTGTGTCACAGAGGTGTAACAGGGTGTTCCAGCATTTTAGAGACCTGCCTACAGAATCACAGAATCACAGAATGTCAGGGGTTAGAAGGGATCTCGAGAGATCATCTAGTCCAGCCCCCCTGCCAGAGCAGGATCACCTACAGTAGGTCACACAGGAATGCGTCCAGGCAGGTTTTGAATGTATCCAGAGAAGGAGACTCCACAACCTCCCGGGGCAGCCTGTGCCAGGGCTCTGTCACCCTCACAGGGAAAAAGTTTTTCCTCATGATTTTGTGAAACCTCCTATGCTCCCATTGCCACTTGTCCTGTCACTGGACATCCCGAGAAGAGTCTGGCTTCATTCTCCTGATATCCTTTACATATTTATAAACACTAATAAGGTCAGCCCTCAGCCTCCTCTTCTTCAAGCTAAAGAGACCCAGCTCCTTCAGCCTTTCCTCATAAGGGAGATGTTCCACTCCCTTCATCATCTTTGTGGCTCTGCCCTGGACTCTCTCCAGCAGTTCCCTGTCTCTCTTGAGCTGAGGGGCCCAGAACTGGACACAATATTCCAGATGTGGCCTCACCAGTGTGGAGCAGAGGGACAGGAGGACCTCTCAGGACCTACTAGTCACACCCCTTCTAATACGCCCCAGGATGCCATTGGCCTTCTTGGCCACGAGGGCACATTGCTGGCTCATGGGCATCCTGCTGTCCACTAGAACCCCCAGGTCCCTTTCCCCTACGCTGCTCTCCAACAGGTCAGTCCCCAACCTATACTGGTACTTGGGGTTGTTCTTTCCCAGGTGCAAGACTCCACACTTGCCCTTGTTGAACTTCATAAGATTTCTCCCTGCCCAGCTCTCCAGCCTGTCTAGGTCTCTCTGAATGGCAGCACAGCCTTCTGGTGTGTCAGCCTCTCCTCCCAGTTTTGTGTCACCAGCAATCTTGCTGATGGTGCTCTCTAATCCCTCATCCAGGTCGTTGATGAGTATATTGAGCAGTACTGGTCCCAGTACCGACCCCTGAGGGACTCCACTAGACATAGGCCTCCAGCTAGACTGTGTCCCACTGACCACAACTCTCTGGCTTCTTTCCTTCAACCAGTTCACAATCCACCTCACTACTCAATCATCCAGACCACACTTCCTCAGTTTAGCTATGAGGACACTGTGGGAGGCAGCATCAAATGCTTTACTGAAATCCAGATAAACCACGTCCACTGCATGGCCATCATCTATCCACCTGGTTATGTCCTCATAAAAGACTATCAGGTAGGTCAAACATGACTTCCCCTTGGCAAAACCATGTTGACTGCTCCTGATGACCCTCATATCCTTCATATGCCTAGAGACAATGCCAAGGATAAGTTGCTCCATCACCTTTCCAGGGATGGAGGTGAGGCTGACTGGTCTGTAGTTACCCAGGTCCTCCTTCTCGCTCTTTCTGAAGACTTTCCTCCAGTTTTCAGGCACCTCTTCTCTTGCCCACAGCTTACCAAAGATGATGGAGAGTGGCCTAGCAATGACTTCCACCAGCTCCCTCAACACCTGCAGGTGCATCCCATCAGGGCCCATGGATTTATGGATGTTCAGATTACCTAACGTATCCCTAAACCCATCCTCACCAACCAAGGCAAACTCCTCCGTTATCCTGACTTCCTCTTGGACCTCAGTGCTCTGGGGCTCCTGAGGACAGTCTTCAGCAGATTTTGAGTCAAAGAAGACATTCAGTAACTCTCTCTTCTCTGTGTCCTCTGTCATCATGGCACCCACTTCATTCAGCAGTGGGCCTACATTGCCTCTAGTGTTAGTTTTATCTGCAATGTATTTGAAGAAGCCCTTTCTGTTGTTCTTAACCTCCCTTGCAAAGTTTAATTCCAAGAAAGCCTTAGCTTTCCTAGTTTCCTCCCTACATCCTCTGACAACAGTCTTATATTCCACCCAAGTGGTCAGCCCCTCCTTCCATGATCTATAGACTCTCTTCTTCCACTTGAGTTTGCCCAGCAGTTTCCTATTTAATCATGCAGGTCTCCTGGCTCTCTTTCTTGATTTCCTACCCATTGGGATGCACTGATCTTGCGCTTGGAAGAAGTGGTCCTTGAACATTAACCAACTATCTTGGACTCCTTTATTTTCTAGTATCCTGTCCCCTAGCAATTGCTTGAAAAGGCCAGAGTTGGCCCTGCTGAAATCCAGGTTTGCAGTCCTGCTTGGTATTCTATTTCTACCACACAAGATCCTGAACTCCACCATCTCATGGTCACGGTAGCCAAGGCTGCCCTCAAACATCACTGCATCAACCAGACCCTCCTTGTTGGTGAGTATAAGATCCAGCAGCGCTCCTCTCCTAGTCAGCTCATCCACCATTTGCATCAAGAAGTTATCATCGATGCACTGGAGGGACCTCCTGGATTTGGTAGAGTCACCATCCCTGGAGGTGTTTAAGGAGAGGCTGGATGTGGCACTTGGTGCCATGGTCTAACCATTGTGATGGTGTTGAGCAGGAGAGTGAACTTGATGATCTCAAAGGTCTTTTCCAGCCTCAACAATTCTGTGATTCTGTGATTCTATGATTCTATGATTCTGTGACTGTGAATGCCTTCCAGCAAATATCTGGGTAGTTAAAATCCCTGATGAGAACCAGGACCTGTGATTGAGAGGCTGCTATCAGCTGCTCGTAGAAGGCCTCATCAACTTCCTCATCCTGATCAGGTGGCCTGTAATAGATACTCAGCACAGTATCACCCATGCTGGCCTACCCCTTCATTCTCACCCACCCATCCTCCTTTGTCAACATTTCTAGCAATCTAAAAATATCAGGGAAGATCCTGAACCTGAAAGGAACCCTCTGATTCTGGATTTGCCTTTATCAAAGGCATTTGAATGTTCAGAATCAGAAAGAACAGAGAAGTGCAGTATCTGCTTAACTTCTTGTTGCTGTTGCCATGGGGCTCTTGTAACCAGAGACTATAGAAAGGCTGGATGAATAATCTGCTTAGGTGTCCAATGTTCCTGGTGATATTTTATCCTCCAGAGATCACACTGTATGTTCAGTCCAAAATAAACTGGCAGGTACCCATTCTCAAATGATGTAGTTTGAAGAAAAAGCCAGCGGGTGTCTGAAATGCACATGAAGAAGATGGTTTAGGCAAAGGATTTGTTTTAAAATATTCCAACAAGAGTGCCCAAAGCCATGTGAGTGGTTTGAAACCTCTAGAATCTCAGCACACTTTAAACCCAGCTATGTCCTTATTTAATGTGAAGCGCATAACTTTGGTAGCCAAGTTATTTTTGCCTGAAGACTGTTTTAATTAATGCTGGTAGGTCATTCTGACTAAAGAAGGAAGAGTACAATTGCTTTCATCTTAATCTTTCACTCTGTAATTAGAGATTGGCCTGAAACCAAACCAGGAGCCCACACATCTTCACACCCACACATACTGGGCCAAAGTCATTATTGAATAACATGCTATATCTCTCTATCTGTACACAATACATACAGTGACGGCAGTGACACTTGTGAAGTTGCTCTGTGTTTCCAGTGTTGTAAAACTTATCCCTGTAGCTCTATAACAGAAGTGGGTAGCAGCTAGCAGCAGCAAAAAGTTTGCAGGCTTCTCTGTGGGCAAGAGGCAGTGCTTGCAAGTTGAAATAAAAGAAATTCCCATTGGACATACAGAAAAAAATTTCACCCAGAGAGTGGTTAAGGATTTGAGAAAGTCGTCCAGAGAAGTTGTGAAATCTTTCAAGATGATTTCAAAAATGCAACTCGACAAGTCCCTGAACAACCCAGTCTAACTGAGGTTAGCCCTGCTGTGAGCAGGAGGTTGCACTAGGTGAGCTCCCAGAGGCTCCCCAGCCCAATCTTCCCATGACTCTAGGAGAATTAGGTAGTTTGTGAGCTGGAGACCACATCTGGCAGTGCTGTGTGGAACAGTCGTTGTATTTCTGTCACCTGAAATTACATGAAAGCTTCATCTTATTGCCGTGTATGATTGTCCATCAATTCCCCATACTCACACTGGATTCTGTTTACTTTTCAATGTCTTCTCTGCTACTTGCTAGCTTGGGGAGTTTCATTGCCTTCAGTGTACCTGTGATGTCAACCAGGGAGCCAGAGGACAGTGTCAAAGGGCTGTTTTCCCAATCCAGTGAAGCAAATAGTAAATCTACACCAGGCTCCAGATAGACAGGAGCATCAACAGGACTTGGGGAGGCTGCTTCAGAGAGGAGTATCAGGCTAAGTCCAAACTCAGGTGCTGGGTGTGGGGAAACATTTCCTTCACAGGTCTAGCCCAGACATCATGTGTGGAGTTAGGTCTCCTGGTGATGTCATCAGCTGAGTGAGATACGGATACGTGTGTTGAGTAGGAAGATCCCTATCCATGCTATCTTTCGAGAGTAATTTCCTAGTATAGGCATAGCTTTGCTCTTTCAATGCATATATTCATTATATACATTTGCATTACGTGTAAATTTGCAATATACAAAGCTAATAATTTCCCAACACATTACTCTTTCTTTCTCTTCCCATATTTCTTTCTTCTCCAGCTTATAATAAGCAAAATGGAGTAAGAAGCTCATCCTACTCTGGCTGGAGGCCATTGACCAGCTCCACGCAGCATCCCAGGCAGTGCTGCCTGCTCTCCCAGCCTGGGCTGAAGGCCGTCCCCCCAGCCAGCCACCACTGCTGCTTGGGGCATCTTCCCATCCTCTCCCACTCATGGCATCTGATTAACTATGATCCCTGTAATTGTCTTTTTTTTTTTTTATAATGAGGAATGTTAATCCTAGGGTTTGTTGCCTCTCTCAGTTTTATAAAGACCATAATAAAAAATATTTTTTTCTTGTCCCCCTGACTATGTAGACTACAAATTTGGGGAACGGGATGATCTCTCTCTTGATAACTGTGAGGGCTGGTAGTCATTGAAGCAGTGCATGTAACACTGAATAAACTCAGTGAAGTCTCTGCCTTGAACAGCCCCTTTTCCTTATCCATATTTGTTCATTTTCACTTGAATTGTAACAGGATCAGTGTAAAAGTTTTAGAAGTTGCCTGACATCACCAGTCCTCTCTGCATCTGTCTGCTGGCCGTGCTGGCTGATTAGATTACTGCTTTTTTTCCGCTATCTTGCTTTGTGCATGATAATAGACATTTCATCATCCCATTACATTAAAACATAAGAAGAGCTGCTCTGAGTCAGATCAAAGGTTCAGCCACCCGAATTCCAAAACTGAGCAATCCCAAACTCTTAATGAGAGAGAGCAGAAGGAGCAGGGTGAGTATATAGCATTGTGGCAAAGTGGTTGTTCTTTAGGAGATGTTTTCATTTTCTAGTAACTGGCCGTTGATGGAATTCCTGCAGCAGAGGGTTGCTGTTTTTAACAGCTCCCGGTAGCTCCAGCCTCCCTGAAGGGCTGTGAGGGACCCACCTCATCATGTCCCACAGTGCTGCTGGGTCACATAACCTGCGAACGAGCCCACATTCCCACTTGCACATGGTGTTCAGGCCAGTCCCTTACCAGTGCAACATCCCACTCCTGGGTAATACAGTATCCTGTCCTCCCAGTAAAGACTGCTCAGACCTGGTTCCGTCAACAGCATGCCAACCTAGGAAACCTGCCTCAAGAACTGATTCAGAAACAGACTTTCTCATACAAGTTACACTGTTCCGTGGAAGAAACAGCTCTTCCCTCTCACTGGAGGTCATGCTGCAGCAGTAAGGGCCATATAGGACATACTGTTCTAGGATATGCCATGAAAAATGATTTCTGGTTTATTTATAAAGCAAATCTTAACTAAGCAGTGCTGATTTTCCCACTTCGTTGGAGATGTGTCTGAAACCATAATCTCTGGGAAAGAAAGGGGAGTTGTAAAGCAGGCAGCAGGAGCTTCATTGTTCAGGAGCCTTGGCCCCAAATTGGCAGGGACCTGTGTGGGGACTGAGCTGGGAGCAGCAACCCCCCCGAGAGCAATAAGCTATTTAAACAGCACATGCTGTACTCTGCATTAGCAGAAGTTTGCATAACCATGCAAAGCCCTCAAGCCTGGGATCTTCTAAATAAATGCCACATTTATCAGTATCTAAAGCAGAAGAACATCCCACCTACCCTTCCCCAACCCCATAAAACTGTGTCATTAGTGAAGTATTTGTTTCTTTAGGGGTTAAAAAAATAATCCACAGTCACTGCCAGGAAGAGGCAGAACTAAACAGGCAGCAAAGAGTTAGAGCCAGAACAGAGATACAAAGCTAAATCAATCATCAAAACGGACCGCAATGAGAGCGTATACACAGCAAGCAAGAAAGAAAGCGAGAGGGCGTTTTGTTTGGGTAGCTAATGTTCTCTGGACAAGGAAAGAGAAATTCTCCTTTGGGTTTTTAATGCCACTCTAAATATTTATAGCAAGATCATGGCCAGCTGGTGAGGCAGCAGTGATGGAGAATAGGGAGAGGCTGGAGCATTTTCCCCAGCACCCCAGCATCATCCTCCGGGTCATCTCTTTACTCAAAAAGAGGGAAAAGGCTGCCCATTGCCATGTTCACCCTGAAAGATGCTCCTCTGCAGGAGTCAAGTCTGGTGGCTCCTGCCCTACCCCTCCATCGCTTCACCAGGCCATTAACACAGATTGCACAGGAACAGAAGGTCCCATAGCCTCCAAAAAGCTGTGCCAGCCTAACCCCACCCTGTCTTTAACACAAATCCAGGCTTTCAGGATTTTGTCTAGGCTTCAGGCATTTCACTACGTTGTTACGCTGCATTGAAAACTTTCTGGGAAAGGCCATGTTAGGCATGACCCATGATGCAAAGCTGCTTTTTTTAGAGGAACAAGCTGCCCCCATCTCTGCTGTCTGCTGGGCCACAAACGTGGGGACTGGAATATATGCAGGGACTGCAAACACCAGCACAGCACAGGAGTTGTATAAGGGCTCTGTGGCTCCCAACGATTTTTCTCATCTGCCTCACTGTGACTAGACACAGACGTGACTCACCCGTGAGCTTTGGCTTTGAAAATACGAGAAGTAGTTTTGCTTTAACCTTGTGTTTCCCTGTGGTAGTGATGCTTAGAAATGACATTTTTGATTCAGTCCCATCCCAGAACAAAAGGAGGAATTTCAGCACAGGTGAGATGCCCAAAGCAGTTATCCTGGCTCAGGCAGCCAATGCCATTTTTCCTGAAACACCCTAGAAATTGGCACAGAGCTGGGACACATAAACTGAACCTGCTGGAGACCCCAGTTGGAGACCAGTGGAGGTTGTGGAAGATCTTGAGCTGGCAAAGGACACTGATCCCAGCCCTGCAATCATAGGCTCATCATCACAGATATCTACATGGGAGTGTTAAATATGGACACCTACATGTGACTGAGGCAGCTGAGCACCGGTGGAGACCTAGCAGTGCCTGGAGAACTGTTCACCTGCTCAGATATAGGTGGTACTCGCTGGTGACCTGAGTAAGTTGGCAAACTCAGTTGTATTGACCAGACCTCACTGACTACAGAAGGAGCTCGGACACCTTGTTCATGTGCAGGCATCCACAGTGAGCGACTCCATCGAGGTGTCTGCCCTGGGGAGATAAATGTCACACTGGGACCTGTCACCCTGAAACCCTGGTTTCCAGCTTGCTGCATTCACTTCAGCAACACGCTGCCACCCGTAATGCTGAGCTTCCACAGGCCACCTGCTTGAGAAGTCCTTTGCTAAGGGTTTCAGAGAGCCGAGGTCCTTACACAAAAGGCCACAACCTGGTATTTTCTATATGAAATATCAAGCAGCATCATAAACTGCTTGAAAAATGAACTTCATCCTCTGCTTGGCAGAGATAGCTGGGATCTCCCTGTCCACCTTGGGGCAGCCCTGGGCACAGGGGTCCTGGTGCATTAGCATCTCCCACCAGATCACAACAGGGCGATGCTCCCCAAATCTCTCCGTAAGGTGGAGACACGGTCCATCAACCGGGGTCCCTGGAAGCCTTTCTCTGTCCCTCTTTCTCCATGAAGCTACGGTGACAGCGCATTACCTAGCGCGAGGCGTTGCAGATTGTTTACAGGCTTCTAGAGTTCCCAGGCACTTTAGGACAGGGTCCTGCCGCTGTTTCCAAATGGACGGCCAGGACTTTTATAAGTGAACTTTCCTCTCCGTGTCTATTTATTATATGTAAGCATTTGCCAGAAAAACACCACTCGGGCATGCTCAGTACCGGCCAGGTCATTGCAAAAGGCAACGGCGGCGTCACATGTGATAACAGCAAGAAGCCCGTGTGGAACTATTCTTAGCACTGGAATGTATACAATGCCCCTCCGCCTCACCGCTTCTGCGCACTGCTCCCCAAAGCGGCAAAAGTGACTTCAGAACAAACACGTCCAGAAATCACCCTCTATGAATCACTCACCTACTGAAAGAAACGTCCCGCGGGTTTATAGGTTTTTATCCAGGCTCTAGCTATGGAAAATCTCAGCAGAGAATAGACGACAGAGAGTGAGTGCATGCAGTGAAGGACAACAGAAGGTAAACGTTTTTACCCTACCGTTTCACTGCAGGTTGAACAGTTGGCCATGACAGTAGATATTCATCATATTGTTCTGCCTGGCACTTAATTTAGTCCTTGTGTGTCTGATTAACATTTTAAAAAAAAAGCAAAACAAAACAAAACACAGCTAAGCAGAGTTAATAAATAACCTTTTTAATGCCGATTCCCAGTCTCCAGGGTTTCGTTTGCCCTGCTGCAGAGTTCAGCTCTGCCAGATTTACATTCTTTGGGAGTGACTAACTCTAGAGGAAAGAGGCACAAGCTACTAAACTGCTAATACTTTAAAATAGTGAATAAATGTCTAAGCACATTTATTCAATGTGATTAAAATGAACAAACCAATTGCTTCAGCCGTCCAGCTTTCAATCCAAATCAGTGAGATAACTTCAGTGCTTTTGCTTCTTGCCAGGGACACAGGCAGTGCTGACCTCAGAGCTGCAACCTATCTGATAATTTTATGAAAATTTTAAAGGGTCTTAGCAACCTTTTAGCTTCTTTATTATTTTCCCACTGTGCTTAACCCATGTTCCATTTTTATGCATAGCAGTGAACGGATATTTAGAGCAACATCAAAGTCCTGATTTGTTCCCTTGGAGCTGGATTTCAATAAAAGCTGCTAAGAATTTGGTTTTTTCTGCCAAGTTCAGAATTCGTCTCTCTCCTATTTTGCTATGGAGGAGGGATCTACTGGTGAGCTTCTCTTCAAAGACCAGGACTTCTCCTCTGAACTGCTGAGGCAGCTGAACACTCTGCGGCAGAGCGGGATGCTGACTGATGTTACCCTCTGCTCCGAGGGCTCTGAAATCCCTTGCCACCGAAACGTGCTGGCTTCCAGCAGTCCATACTTCAAGGCGATGTTCTGTAATGACTTCAGAGAGAGTCGCCAGGCTAAAGTCATGCTGAAGGGCATCGACGCCGGGATTTTGGATCAGATTATCCTTTATGTTTACACAGGGGAGATTCTTATATCTGCTGAGAATGTCCTGTGCCTGTTGGAGACAGCCTCCATGCTGCAGTACGCTAAGCTCTTTGAGGCCTGCTCTGCCTACCTCCAAGACAAGCTGACCCCTGACAACTGCCTGAGCATGATCAGACTGGCAAAAGTCTTGAATTGCCAAAGCCTGAATAAGAAAGCCAAGGCTATGGCCTTGAAATGCTTTCCTGAGGTGGCTTCTTCTGAGGACCTGAAGGACCTTTGTCCCTTGGAGCTCATCGATTACCTTGGGGACGATGAGCTTTGTGGGGAGGAGGAGCAGGTGTTTGAGACACTGATGGTCTGGATCCGGCATGACCTCCAGGCAAGACAAGGCTACATCCAAGAGTTGTTCAAGAAGGTCCGGCTTCAGTATGTCCATCCAACTTTCCTCTTCCACTTCATCGCCAATGACTCTCTCGTTCAGTCCTCACCCACTTGCAGGAGCATCCTTGAGTCAGCCCGGAGACATCTGTTTTCCTTGTACAGTACTAACGCACCTGACATCAAGCCCATGCTGCATGTTCCCCGTAGGTACTCCAACCAAGAGTTTCTCATCATCATTGGTGGCAGGAAGGACAGCCAGCAAACAACAAGGGACATCCTGCTCTATGATGACAAGACGAACCAATGGTTAAGCCTGGCCAAATTGTCCATGCGCCTGTACAAAGCCTCTGCAGTGAGCTTACATAGCAATATTTATGTGCTTGGAGGGATGTCTGTTAGCAATAAAAAAAGCCCAGTCAGTGATAATATTTACATTTATTCCCTCAAACTCAATCAGTGGAGATTAGTTGAGCACCTGTTAGTTCCACGCTACTCCCACAGAAGCTTGGCATATAAAAATTATATTTTATCATTCGGTGGAATTGGCGAAAACCAGGAAATCCTGAACTCTGTGGAAAGATATGATAGCATCTACAACACCTGTGAGAGCATGGCAAAGATGCCTGTTGCCGTCCTTCACCCTGCTGTTGCTGCCAAAGATCAGAGAGTCTACCTCTTTGGGGGAGAAGACATTATGCAAAACCCTGTCCGGCTGATCCAGGTAATGGTCAGTCCTGCTTGTCGTAGCAGACAGTTTTATCTAAGATACCCAACAGTTCATCATCCTCCTCAGGAAGTCAAATCCTCCAGAAAACTTATTGTGATTTCCAGCAAGAGGCAGGATGAGTTGACACATTGCTTTGGGGAAGTGATGTCTGTGAGGAGCGTTGCAACTCTTTAATTTTCCACTTTGAGTGGTTTTCAGGCCACAAGCCCTGAGGTACTTCTTTGGGTGTCAGTAAGCTCTGCTGCTGGTAGGGAATTAAGACCAGAGCTGCTGTAGGTGATGCTGCCCGCCCTGCCTGGCTTCCTGCCTGTAGCCAATCTCACCGAAATCAATGCGTTCCATCTGGCCGCTGCGCCAGGGTCTCAGACACGTACCTGCTCACTCGAGGCAAAAACAAAGATTCACGATCATTAGAGCGATCAGATTCTCACTCATCAAAGGGTGAGGACTTAAACTGACAGCTATTTGGTATAAACAGTTGTGTTAAAAAGGTGGCTCCGGCCACATGTTACTGGCTCTCTGCCCACTTCCGGCAGTTACACTCGATTAGGAGGAAAAAATACATTAAATCCTTTCTTATCTGATTTGATGCTTTAGCAACATTGTAGTGTTACTTCCTCCATGAGGTTTTTTCACTAGTTTAGGTGTTTTAACTAAGAAGGATCATTAAAGCCTGAGATGGCAGCAAGCACACATGAGCAATACTTCTTCGTGCTGATAACACTACTTGACTATCAGGGAGAAGGAAATGTATTTATCTGTTACTGGGGAGATGACCTGGAGATATCTGCTACATTAAGAGGTAGATGACATGACATAAAAGTTAGCGTCACCAAGATACAGATGACTGAATGATCATCTGGTAACAGCACTTTTTCTCACACAAACTGATGACTTAGATACCACTCAAAGTACCATCAGCAAGTTCCTTCGCCAATCTGGGTGCATAACAGCCACCAGCACAAATATAGCAGCTGGGCAAACACAGGGGCTGCCAGCAGAGCTAGGTGAAGTTGAGGTTTGCTTGCCCAGGAAATTGCTAAGTCTAAGGCAGGAATACACAGAATAGCTGGAAAATTAAATGAAACAGCTTGGGAGAGTACTGTCCAGGAGTTACAGTGATTTAATGGCCATGCAAAGATTTACAGCCAAGAGGCTTGCAGTACAGCTGATAGGTACGCTCTGCTTTAGTGCCTGTGCTAGCACCTCCTGAACAGACAAGGCTGGAGAACTGGAACACTTTGCAAGAAGGCATATTAGGAAAAAATGTGGGCAAATTCTTGGGTTTCCAGCAGTTCAAGGCAGAGGATTGTATTCATTAGGTCAAAATAAAATTTTGTAATTACAGCTGCCAGCTAAAAAGCAACATGAACAACTGCATGTGTATCTTTATTTATTTGTCAGGTTTACCATGTCTCTAGGAATACATGGTTTAGGATGGAGACCAGAGTAGTGAAGAATGTCTGTGCACCAGCTGTCGTGATTGGAGACCAGATTATCATCGTAGGTGGTAAGGGCTCTGTTTCACCCTCTCTTCTGCCTAAACCTGTCCAGCTCCAGTGGGATTTAGCAGCCTTCCTACTTGGGGTGCTCCCTTAGAAAGCATATGGAGCTTGGGAAGGAACGAAGGAGTGTGTCCACCCTCCATATGCATCTCTCATGGGGTGTCACAACTGTGGAAGTGGGGACAAGTTCTCCACAAGGCGTCTTCTTACTCCAAGTAGCTGGACGTGGGGTGGGGGGAGGCTGAGGAGAAGCCAATGCAAGTTGCTGCTCTGCAGAAGAAGGGAGGAAGCCAAGAGCACAGGATTCCTGCTTCTCCCCTGCTCAATGGCAACCTGGCCCTCCTTGGCTGATCTTATTGAAAGGATGGAGAGCACAGTTACCACAAGACCATGGACAGCTTGTTAGGATGGGTGGGCTTCAGAGCTATGAGGGGTTGATCAGTCCTGTAGCTGCTTCCTGGGGATAATTGTGAAATTTCCTGAGAGAGGAAACACTTGGAGAAGGAAAACTTCTCGGTGCCTTTTTCAACCTGAGGATCAGCCCTTGCCCATGGCATGTTAATGGATCATGTCATGAGTAATTTGGGACTTTACAGTCCTTAATGCAGCTTCCCTGACCATAGACTTGCACAAGAAAGAATGAGGTAGATTATTTAAGGGAAGATGAGACATAGGGAAGCTTTAGCAGAGTAGAGGACTGAACCCAAATCACACAGGAGTTAAATGTGGTGTCATCCCTCAGTTTTAAACCACTGCTACCCTTTACAGTGGGAACAGGGGAATGCTGAGTCCAAGACTATTAGGCCTCTGTGTCAGACTACGCTGACCTCAGACCACAGTGCCCAAAATACAGTATTTTCAACTTTCTTATCTTCAAATGCATTAATCTGAAGGGTCTGTATTGACCCAAGTCTGCTGTTGCTGAGCTTAAGTTCTCAATTTATTTTTTATTTACCTATCAAAAGCCACATAAATTCATGTCGACTTTAAACATCTTCCATTTTGCTTGGAAGTAGAAAGATTCACCATGGTCAGGTCTTACTTACCATCTTCCATGCCAAAACATTGGCCAGGCAGTCTTAGTTTATCAACAACAGTAACATCGACAAAAAAACCCCCACAGAACATTTTTCTCTTAAAAATAACTTTCATCATATTTCATGTCCTTTTTGCGTGACTGGCCACATCATAACAAAGGGGAGTGGGTTGCGCTAAACAAAACAGACCTTAATTTTTGTTAGGGAAAGTGGTTTCAAGCCCTGCAAAACATGGCCCAAAGCAGTTTGTTTGACATGGACACTTTCGATTATCTACAGTATCCACAAGATACTGCTGGGTACCAAGCTTCCACATCTTTATTGCTCCAGGGCAATGGCCCTGGTACCAGCTCTTAACTCTCAGCAGATGTGAGGTTACACCACCCCTCTGTGGAAGTGCTGTAATGGTCAATGGCGTGGTGGCCAGTCCAGACACGGTCTTTGGGAACGGAGAAAGCACTAGTAGCATTGTGCTCTTGAGCACCCAACTCCAATGAGTAGACTCTAACCCAACAAGGCATTGTTGCACCCTTCCCATGTGCCATGTGGTTTCTGTATTTCCAAGTGAAGCTTTAGGACTCTGTTCGGTGTAAAGAGATACTTTGGGAAATCACATGCAGAAAAAAACACATGCAGAAAACTGAAGCTCCAACTGTATTTGACAGGTTGCTTGCCTGATCTGATGGGTTTTATGGTGCTCATTGAGCCTTGGCTGCCAAGGTTCTATGAGACAGGGCGAGGACAAACAGGAAGGGAAGATAGACAGACAGGCATTCTTGTGATACATCATCACTTCCCAGCCTAGATAGCGTAATTCTGCCAAATTATGTACCAGTATGATAGCTTTTATGGAAGACTAACAGGAAATATATTATCATTCTATCTGCCAGCCATAGGCTCTAATTCCCATCTGTCTCTTTCACTTCTGGATTTGCGTTTAGGATACACCCGAAGAATAATTTCTTATGATACAAAAAGCAACAAGTTTGTTAAATGTGCAGACATGAAGGACAGACGAATGCATCACGGCGCCACTGTCATCAAGAACAAGCTGTACGTTACAGGAGGACGATGTCTCACTGCAGACAATGTCATCGAGGACTTAGATTCCTTAGACTGCTATGATCCGGAGACTGACACATGGACACGGAAAGGAAAACTGCCACATAAACTTTTTGACCACGGGTGCCTTACACTTCAGTGTGTACCGTGTTCTAACCTTCTCTAAACAACCTTTGGTACCTCCCAAGATGTTTTGTGCTTTCCTCCTCAGAAAGGACTAACTTTGCTCTGCAGAGAGCACAAGGGGAATCCTCAGGGGGTCCCACAAACTCCTGACTTTGAAGGCACCAGCAGCGCTAGTCATTCCCCACACCCTCTGCTACAAAGGTCAGAAAGGGAAAAGATACTGGGTAAAGAACCTGGTGCAGGATTTGGCCTTGTATAGACTTTAAAGTGAAAGGTGAATAAGAATGCTAGTGTCTCCAGGGAAAGTAGTACTATCTGCATAACCTGCATTTGTTAGCATGCAAGCATAGCTCTGTGCCACAGCCCTTTGCTGGTTGGTGATGACCAAGCTGTCCATTTCGAATGGTGGGAGCATTTAGAATAAGAAGCCCCAAGCTCTAGTCTTGTAGCCAGCCCAGCAGCAGCTGCCTGCATTAGCTATGGTAGTCATCTCATAAGAAACAAATTTTTAATGTTCTTAACGTTAGATTAGAAATTAGCAAAAGGACGATGCTTTGATCTCATGTCAAAAAAAAATGAAGTTTTGATTTTTCTGAGCTACCGCTCTTTCACAGTGCAGGGAAGTTTTTTGTTCCATCTGCCTGCTCTCTGAAAGAGACGGAGAGGGTGGGATGGAAATTAAGATTGCCTGCATCTTCCTTTTTGAAGGATTTTGTTATGCAGGGAGCTTGCTTCTCCTTTTGTAATGGGGATAGTAGTGGGGTTAGTTAGGAAGTCCTTTGGCTGATGGAATTCCTGAAATCTGGAATAGCAGAGAGGACATGGAGGAAAGGGGATGTAAAAGAGAAGAGATATTTGAGAGGAACAATTTTTTTTTACATTTCTCCTCTTCCCAAACCACTGGAAAACAGCGATGAGAGAAAGCCAGTGACAGGAAACCAGCTTTCCAAGAAGAGCAGGTCTAAGTCTGCCACTTGGCAAAGCAACTCTGGCTCCACCAATATTTTCGTGGGGTTCTGCCACTAAGTGCATATTTTTAAAGGGAGGAGATTAATCATCAGATACTGAACAGGCTGTGAACTGCTGTCAGGTCATCAGACTTGGTAAGACTGCTGAGATAGCAAGGAGCTGTAATGATAGTACTGATGACCACCAACCCAAGAAAGTATGGCAGAAACAACACCCCTTTTTCCTCACATTTGAAAGAACTTGGACTTTTCCAAGGGTACAAGATGGCATGAGGAAACCACGCTTAACCCTCCTCTTCACAGGGCTGCATAGCCCACCAAACACCACCACACTGCAGGACGCCAACTCCAACTGCTGAGATCCCCTCCCATAAATCTGTATCGGGGATAAGAGTGACGGAAATAGTTAACAAAGTGGGGGGCTGGAAGGAAGCATTGTGTATCAACCGCTGTTTTAACAATGCAAAATAAAATGGCTATTATTATTTCTATGAGCTTTGTGTTCAGGAGTCCCTATTGTTCTCTCTGCATTGTTGATAAAGGGAATTGGTTTTGTACCAGTGGCTTTTGCCAGGGCTTCCTTCTAAGGATCTGAGTAAACTTGCAAAAAATGAGTGGGAACTCAAACTCATCTCCCAGCTCGGAAGTCTTTGGCTATGTTTCTCCTCTGTCTTTCAGTCTGTATCATCATCTCGTCCCTGTGCAAAGCAGGGCTAAATCACAGCACTTGCCAAATTGGACTGGAGCAATGATTCATTCTGCTTCTTCACAGGCCAGCTCCAGCTCTCTGGAGAAAAAAGCCTTGTCATGGCCAATTATGGAAAGTCTGCCCTGGGGAGATTTTTATTCCTACCCTCGCAGTGCCGCCTTCCCAAACTTCTTCCTGTTGTGACCCCACTCAGCTCCAAATCTCCAGGAGACGCCAGTTGCTGCCATGCATTTTAGCTGACACGGATTCCTGCCAGGCTCGTGACTGTACCCAGAACCAAGGGAAAAAAGCTGACTGAGGGCCATAAACCCATGTTTGCAAACCATCACCCATAGTCATTGGTTTAGACTTGGAAGCAAATAGATTTTTTTTAATTCCCGTATCATATAACTAGTGATTTTCTCAGCATTCACGCAGGGACCAAATAGTACCTCGCACAGCTGTAGCTGGGCGGGAGTTGAGGAGTGCAAAGGAGGCACAATCACAGCAGCAGTGAGCACAGCATCCTTCCCCAGCCCTTGGGGAGCCCTTAGATCACCCCCAAGCCCTTGGAGATGCAAGGCTATGGTCAGCTCTGCTCTGGCTGCAACCTTGTGCTCCTTCCCTTCACGAACTCCTCACCTCATGCCCATAATTCAAGGAATTTGGGTTTGCTGGTAAATAGGTACAAAGCCTGGTTTCTGATAGACTTCTGTCTTGTGGTCAGTTTTGATGCAAACTCTGATCGAAGTTTCTGGGGCCCTTAGCCAAAAGGGTTGAAATCAGAGAAGTTGAGCCTTACTGAGGCAGACGAGGGCCAGCAGAGTCACTCAGTCACAGGGAGGCAGCAGCACATGCAGCTTCAGGGCAGGGGATGCTATGGAGAGGGGCAATGCTGCCTTTCTCATCAGGTCCTGGCCACCACCTGACTCACCTAGAGCAACACTGAGAACCATCCCAAGTGCTTTGCAACTGTTGTACCCAATGGTGCTATGGGTGCTATGCTTTGCACTTCTAGCAAAGATTGATCAAGGTACCCCTTCTTCCAGTGGCAGGACGGTACTTTCCCAGGCAGGATCTGTAAGGCCACTGCTAACTGGAACAGTTTCTGAGTCACCACATGCTTTTCCAGAGGTCTCATCATCCTAATATCTGAGCATTAGATAGGAACCTCCCATGGGAGAACAGCAAGGTACTTCACAAATACAATGACAGACCCATGAAGAGGAGGGAATTTATTGCTCTTTATTTAATAACGATGGAAGCCAAGAAATGGAGGATTTTAAGAAGAGTCCTTGATTTGGGTGTCCACTTTTAGAAGGGCTGAGCACCTGCAACTATTTTACAAATCAGGGAGTACTGTGAAGGCTCATTACCTCTAAGGTGTCATTCTTGGGTGTTCTCAGTCACTAGTTCATGGAAACCACATGACCACATGGATGAAAGCAGCCTGCTCTGTGGGACACTTGAGTTACCCAGGCCCTTATGGCAGGTACTTGTGCAACACACTGAAAATCTACCATCAGAGATACTCTACTCCCTCCCTAAGTAACATACTTGAGTGCATTATTAACCTCACAGGTTTTAATGCTATCATCTATCCTAAATCTTCTTTGCTGTACCTTCTGTCGTGACCACAGAGATAAGATCAATTGACTGCCCTTTTTGATACCAAATTTTTTTTGCATCTTTAAAGTTTATTAGGATGTTTCAAATTCTGTAGACTAAACAAAACCAGACCTTTCAATCTTTCCTCATAAGTCATTTTTGTTGCTCTCCTCTGATTAATTTCCAGCTTATCTGTTGTGTTGTTGGTTTTCTTTATTTAAGTGCAGGGCCATGGCTCAGCCTCGCAGTGCTGGGAAGGGCAACAAACCCCTTCTGTGTCTTACCTACAGAAGGACTTTTGCTTTTCAGAGCAGCAGATGATTACTGACTCAGGTTCAGCTGTGCTCGGGATTAAGGAGTGCTTGCAAGCTTGGGTAAGGTCACATGGAAAGACTGCAGGAGGTCCAGGATCTCGCAGGGTTATGCAGTAACTCCACCTTTGCTTCAGCTTACCAGGTCCCGAGCCAGATCCCATTGAAAACAATGTCTCTCCATGGGCTTCAGCAAAGGGGCTTTGGACTGGGCCCTAACTATTGTGTTCTCAGCTGGGTTCTTCACTAATTCTATTAATTTTAACAGCAAATATTTAGTGTTTGAGTCATTTTTTTAAACTAGGGGGAAAATTTCAGGCAAAAAGGAGAAAAAAAAAAAAAGGAAGGGAGGAGATTGCCTTTTCTTTTTAACTTTCTTCCACTTCCCTTTCTGCAAACTTAGAGCTGAATTCTGCTGCACAGGCAGGGAGATTTGCTTTGATCTTAGCAAAGAGCTTCGTAGGTTAAGCCTGTGTTTTTTCACTGTAATCATTTATCAAACAATACAGTCCCTTCCAAGGGCAGCCTTTTTTCTTGCACAGTAATATGTTTATAATTAGAATGCATTTCCTGCTTCTTGTTAATTAAACACACCTGACAAAGTAGGAAAGATGTCAATGCATAAATAAATGGGCATTCTGAGTTCATCACTTTGTCAGTCCTTTTTTGCCAAGCGCCAAGGAGTTCACTGTGAGGTGAATCCTGTAGTTGAGAAGGAAACAATTGAGGACAGCACATATGAATAGTGTACGGGGTAATTTATCCCTGGCATTGTTCCTTAGCTTGACCTGAAAGCCATTAATAATTGACAGCGGCAAAACCAATCCCTTTTTAAAAATATAAAAAACCGTACTTTTTTTTTTCCAGCTGCTTGAAAGCTCCCGCACAGAAGTTAAACAGTCCATGGCACAAATGAGCATGAATTCCTTGGTGCAAGCTTGCACCGCCAAAGGAGCTGAGACTTGCTAATTAGCGGACTCCTAATAATGTTTTCAAGCAGCTATTTCTGATGAGTTTGCCCAGGGTCCAGACAAAGCACGATGCCTATGGAGAAATGTGTCTCAGGCTGCCGTTGCCACCAAAGTCAACAGGGCTCCTGAGGGTTTGCGCTGGAGCACAGAGAGATTGATCCAGCCTCTGCTGTTTATTGAAGTTTCCAAAATAGTAGCAGAGTAGCGAGGAGCCCAACTGCTCTGTCACTCGGCAAGTCACCCACCGGCTCCAGCTGCTGCTTGTCACTTCTCTCCCTGGGGCTCTTTGTTTGTCTGCACTTCTTTCATGTTGCAAGAACCCTTTCCGAGAAAAGCAAGGAGCAGCATGTCTCGAGCAGTTCGGTGGATGCCTGGTGGTTTCTTCAAACATGAGGCAACTCCACAACTGTTGGAGACATTTGGCTTTAGGCTGGGGGTGAGTCATGGGGTAAAATACTGCTGGAGGTGGGAAAAGGTGGCAGAATCTAATCTGCTTCTTTGTCTGGTCAGGAAGATTTCTATAAACCATCCTCCTATATCTAATCTTCCCATGTTTAGTTCTCGGAAGTTTGTTTCTTGATCATTCTGTGTCTTCTGATGGATAAGCTACGTCCCACCACCCCTCCCTTAATGATAGGATAAGGGTAAAGGCATGTCTGCTTCCTCAGGTTCCCCAGTGCCACAGCTGTGATGACATCCCCTGAGTTTTGTTCTGATCTTGACATGTTCCTGAGGTTTCTCCTTGCTCTTGGACACTTTCTCAAGCCAAGCAACTGGTTAGATGTGCTCTGCAGGTGCCCTGTACCTACATTTGGAGGTGGCAATGATTGCCCAGAGCACTGGGAAGTGACACCAAGGACTGTCAAATCCAAATTTACAACCTAATGGGATAGTCCTGGTCTGGTAAATCAGCCAAAACCAATTTGAGCCTTAGAGGAGAGCCTTGACACCTCTCTGTATGTGAGAGAGCCTGAGGACTGCAGGGGAACATGTCCCACCCTGAGAAACAGAAAGCAAACTGCATGGAGGGTGCAGCAACGTGAAGCTTGGCTACGAAGTTTTAGTGCTGGGAAAGTGCCGTGTTTTATCCAGCTCAGCAGCAAGCCCTGGATTTAATAGGGTTGATTAAACCGTTTTGATGTGCGTGGTATGTAGAGATAAGGGCCCAATTCCCGAGGGTTTCCAGTGAAAATTAGATGCTAACCATAACAGTACGTGACATCCCCTGACAGGGGTGAGGAAGGCTGCTGGAAGACAAGAGAAAAGTACAAACCAAGGGGGCAAAAGAGGCAGCTCTTGGGAGAACAAAGTTACCATGAACTTGTTGGATCCATTTTGATGCTGAAATGACGTGAGCCCTAGCACCAGGCAGATCGAAAGCAAGTGAACTATGCCTGCTTTATGTTGTTATGACACATATATTTCCCTGGCAATGACATTAAAGAATACCAGAGGCAAAAACATTGTTCTGTTTATCTGTTTCCTGGGTAGGACACTTACTCTTAGAGACAGTCTGAGCACTGCAGAATATGGCCTCTGTCAAGAAAACTTTGCCTCTGGCACGAGGACTGTTGGCAAGTGTGACATGTGAAGCCAGCCCAGGGGCACGGCATGCACGGCCAGTGCCGGCTGCTGCCTGACAGGACAGCATCCCTTTGAGACAGACAAAGGGATGAGCTGCCAGAGGAGACTCCTCTGCCACACACCGAGGTTCACAGGTAGGAAGCCAATGGCAGAGGATGATTCCTCCCCAAGGTGTTGACCTGGGATTCATCCTGTGCAAAAGCACAGAAAGGCTCCTCATCACCTGGGCTGTGTCAATGGTGCCTCCAAATGCTTCAGGCCACACTTCAGCCCTGTGACTCCCTTGTAGTGGAGCTTGTGCCTAAATTAGCCATTAGTGGGATCCCAAATTGCCCCTACCTACAGCATGAACTAACCCATGCTTCTGCAGGCAATGCACACATAGATGTGGCATCCTAAGGAGAAGACTCCCAGCAGCTTAACTGGGCACCAGGTCAAGCCTTGGCCAAGGAGGAAAGCAGAGAGGTTCTACGGAAGTTCTTCAAGATGCTGTGATATTTAATGGCTAATTCAGACCTTTTTAAAAGCAGTTCTTGGACTTGAGAGGTTCTGGCTGAAGCCCTGAATGCTTCTAACTGACAGATGCTGTTTAGAGCTTACAAGAGTTGTCTTTCTGCTCGTTTTAACTTGAAACAAATGTCAGTAAATACAGTCTGTTTCTTCTCCAGTCTCTAGAAATTTACTCAAGAGAAAAACAGCAACATACAGTGAAAGAAGTGGTGCCTGCAGACTGAAATACAAATGTCAGAGAAGCCAAAAGTCTGTTCACCCTTCCAAGCTTGAGCTTATGTTTTTAATGGCAAGAAATGTGACATGCACAGTCAATCACAGATTTCAAGCTGTGAGTCCATTATTTGTGATGGCAGTGTAATATACACAGGTCCTTACTCCGAAAACCTTACAAGAGATTTAGAGCAGAGGACACAGATGTCCCTCAGAGCATCATCAGCTGGAGTTTCAAAACATCGAGCTCATTCACTGGGCAAAAGCAACACCCTATACCATAACCTGAATAACTGAAGTACACCTAAAAAAAAAAAGTCATCTCTTCCCTGTGGCTCCCTGGTGGACAGCCCATTCCACAGCTCAGCACACAAACGAAGTCAAACAAATTCCAAGGCCCAGGGCTTCCTGGAAACTCAGGCAACATGTGGCCTAACACAAACTTTTTCTGCCCCCAAGTGCCCCGTAGCCAGAAGGGCATCATTACCCTAAAAGATAAAAGGTTTTCCCCTGGTTTTCAACATCTAGATTTCCCCTTCCCCACGAAGGGTAGCAGAAGGTTTGGGGCAACTCTAGGAATGGGCACATGACTGAGAAAGTAGATCCCTTCTGCTTTTAAAATCAAATGATTTACAGAGTGAAGAGAGAATATTCAGACAGCTCAGGGCTCTCTGATTTCCAGGAACAAACTACAAAAGTAATTCAGATCAACTGAAAATACTTTGGCATTTCCCTTTCAGACTTCCAAAGGAATTTCAGAGATAAGGTGATAGTGCAACCCAACTTTCCTAGGACTGTCACCACAGAAGAGAAATGCAGCTGAGGGAATAATTACATGGGTCAGTAGAATTTTGCCTTTATTATATTTCACAGAATCACAGAATCACAGAATGTTAGGGCTTGGAAGGGACCTCAAAAGATCATCTAGTCCAGCCCCCCTGCCAGAGCAGGATCACTTACAGTAGGTCACACAGGAACGCGTCCAGGCGGGTTTTGAATGTCTCCAGAGCAGGGGGCAGCCTGTGCCAGGGCTCTGTCACCCTCACAGGGAAAAAGTTTTTCCCAACGTTTTTGTGGAACCTCCTATGTTCCAGCTTGTACCCATTGCCCCTTGTCCTGTCATTGGATATCACTGAAAAGAGCCTGGCTCCGTCCTCCTGACATTCACCCTTGACATATTTATAAACACTAATAAGGTCAGCCCTCAGCCTCCTCTTCTTCAAGCTAAAGAGACCCAGCTCCTTCAGCCTTTCCTCATAAGGGAGATGTTCCACTCCCTTCATCATCTTTGTGCCTCTGCACTGGACTCTCTCAAGCAGTTCCCTGTCTCTCTTGAGCTGAGGGGCCCAGAACTGGACACAATATTCCAGATGTGGCCTCACCAGGGCTAGAATACATTCTCCTCTGCTGATCTGTGGCTGGACTAATGCAAATACCTGGATTTACATGTATATACAAGACACCGCTTTGTGGCTGCATGATGTTGGTGAGCTCAGCTTGATCAGAAGAAAATCCCTGCCCAGGTTTCAGTAGAAATCTGTAGACAGCACTGCCAGCAGAATCTTGGTATGGCCAGGCTCAGTGGGAGATGGCACATAAGTCATTTGCCCTGGAGCTGTAGCAGCAGAGAACATCTGAAGATCTAGATGAAATTGGTGAATCAGCAGCATCTGACATTGTTTAAGAGGTTAAGCCTATTTATAGACAAATGAGGGTAATTTTCATAGCTGAAGGGATTTAATTTTTTTTTAATAAATTCATAATAAACTAAGGAGCAGAAAACTGAGAACTGTACTTCTTTAACTCCTTGGAGACAAAGGAAGTTTGTCCAAGACTGGGATGGAGTCAAAGAAGCCAGAAATTCAAGAGTGTTATCCGCATTGCTTTGCTTTTTATCCACTCACAGGTTTAAGTTATGTTTTCAGGACAGCACAAAGCATCCCTGTGGAGCCAGACCTTGATCACCTGGCCTGGTGCATGGAGCGGGGAGTCCTCTGGCCACTACCTCCTCGAGTGCATTTGATGGGGGAAACTGAGAGGGACAAGCTGGATGTGCACTCATGAGGAAACAAGTCCCTTCTTTATAGGGGACTTTCTGTTCATCGTTTCTTGTCTTACTTCATACTTTACTCTTGGTTGTAACCAACAACAGACATGAGAGCTGGTTTGCCAGTGTGTGTCAGCAGTGGAGTTATGTGGCATCACCAGTTAATTGAGAAAGGATGGGACTTGCTGAGTGACTGTGGGTAAAATGTTTTGTGTCTCCATTGCCACATCATTAAAATAAGGATGATACCAACACCACAAGGGCATTGCAAATGAATCCTCAAAGGCCTAAAATATGTTCTTGCTATAGACTGCTGTCACATAATCCCACTGCAGCTAGTCATTATTTACAAAGTAACTACACCTATAAAAACTCTTAAACAAATATAATGATGATCTTAAATGAACTGATAATCAGATAGATAAGTAAAATGACTTACAAAATGAATATGGGTCTGATTTTGACTGAGCCTAGGCCCTGCCGAAGGAAAAAAAAAAGCCTAAATATTCCTTTAAAGACTTCCAGTGTTAAGAAAAGTCTTTGATAAATAATAGGGCTGAAGTTAGGCCCCATCTCCTTTTCCTACAATGTGTTTTTGTACACCTCTTTCCACAGAAACCAAGGATGGATTAAATATGGAGTTACAGACCCACTGGGAGAATGAGCCTTATAAGAAGGACACAGACACTTGCAGGGTTTGCAGGCAGATCATGCCCAGGGACTAGTAATACTTTTACTTATGCAAGGGCTCCCCTGCTTAGTGACAATCTCCCAAGTAAGCTCAAAGATATGAAAATCATTCCTTTGAGGTCAACTGAAACTCTTTTTCAAAATCAGAGTAATGATGCATGCAGCAATCTATGCCCTCATTTGATTTCCAAGTCTGCAGTTTCAGATCATGCCAAACATGACATTTCCATAACATGCATTTCTGCACCCAAGGTTTGTAGGACTGGGTCTTTGCTTGTTTTCTTGGAAAAAGCAAGCTTTTTGGTTCTTTCAATGTTTTTGCACCAGACTTTCTGAGATGCCTTCTTATAACCTCCCCTCAGCATCTGTTTTATTTTAAAAGGATAAAAATGCATCAAAGTCTCACACATTCTTGCTACTTTCAAGGTTCTCCAATTACATTATTTATATGAATCCATTCCCTTTTTTTATTAGTTTTTTGGTGGATTTTTTTAGTAGTTTAAATTTCATATACCAGGTGGCAAGGACAGAGACCTGCAGGGTGTATTGTTTTTAAAAAAACATTTTATTTTGTCTGTTCTGTGGTGAAAACTGCCTGCAAATGTAGCATTGCAAGGATGTTTGGGCATTCGCCATCATTCAATTAACTTTAAGCTGATCCTAGGAACTGGCAGTACTTGACTATCCAGTTCCCAAGTAGCATTTGTGAACTGTAGGATTCCTTTAGCCTTGACTTCCAGGCATGACTCCTTAGGTCCCTGCACTCACCACCTGTCTTGTTAAGCTCAACTCATCCTGAAATCTTAAAGCTAACAAGAAGCATCTCCAGTCTTTGGCCATTGCACACCTTTCTTGGCACAAAAGGGGACATACTGTAGAGATGCCCAAGCTGGCAGCCCAGGACACTCAACAATGTACGCTTCATCTGCACTTGTCCAAGTCAAGAATCCCTAATTTATCTCCTGATGTTTGATGTGATGGTAGATGGTTCAAATACTTCAAAATAGCCTCAAAGCATTGGTTAGGTCTCCCAGGAGAAGCATGGGGCTCCTTGGTGCTCCACTGTTTTTCACACCCTCCCAAAAATGGCTCTGCTCAATATGCTTCAAGTGAGGCAAAAAACTCAATTAACTGCTTTTGAAAATCCTGGCCCTGGTCTGTTATAACAAGATCCTTTTGATAACACCACTGCCTGGAGTGAGCAAAGAGCTTCCCTTGTTTTCCTCAATCTGAATTCAAGCAAACTTCTGCTGACCTCTTCATTTTAGCCATTTGATTTCAATGGGGAATGGACTTCACAGTGACCTTTGACCCAAGCCTTGTATATTTTCTCTAATATTCTTTTATCTTCACTAAAAAACATTTACTAATATTTTAAGCTAATGTTTCTCTTCAGAGGGTCACACACAGTTCAGCATCCATCTTGCATCCAAAGATTCCTCCAGGTCTCTAGTGTTAAGTTTTTCTAAACAGGTTGGGTATTTACGTGCTGAAGGGAGCAAGTAGAGCCCTTCTAGATGACATCGAAAATAATGAAAGGAAAACCATATGTAAACCATACTTTCTAGAAATAAACTGACCCTTCTACACTTACAGGGTCAGAGGAGTGCAAGTGACCCCACATGTCCCCATGTGACTGCCCAAATTTCTACACAGCAGGAGAGAACAGGTCACACAGATGTAGTTACAGAAGATGAAATGGGGATGCAGGGGAGCCAAGGAAATGCTGCCAGATTTAGAGTAACAGGTGGTTCCTCCTTGGCATCAGTGAGGGACAAGCAGAGCTGGGTGCTGAGAGCAACGTCTGCCAAGATGCCTTCATGGCACATGGTGGAAAAGTGCCTGCAGGGATGGGGCACTGTGGAAATAAACAGAGGAACTGGCATCCACAGCATCAGCCCTTTCCTAGGATTGGTGCTGCAAGGAGCTTTAGAGAAACCTGACCCTGTAATAAGGGCTGTATCTTAGGACTTTGGAAACACAGGTTTTCAGCACCTGCTGTCCCAGACTGCGTGTGACTATCAGCAAATCTCTTGGTCACAGCGTGCAGATCCCACCGAGCACTTAAATACTTTCATAGACGTGGGTGTTGGTGTCTCAGTTCTCCTGTTTCCTTTCCATGCTGGGGAGAAAATAGCTCTTCCTTACCTCACATGTTGGAGAAGACAAACGCATTCTGCTGTGCCAAATGCTGTTTGAAATTAGGTCCTTATTTAAGGGGCCCACTTGACTCAGAAGAAATAACCCATTTCCATGTTTCCAGCTCAGCATAGGCACCTCGTGTGACCCTGTAGGTTTCTGTCCTGCAGAGGACAGGTCACACAGAGGCGGTGACAGAAATCCAAGAAGAGCACTGCGATCTGGAGGAGATTATCAAGCCCCAGGCAGCTATGGGAGTGAGCTCACAGCAGGTCAAGAAGAAAATAAATAGCACTAGGTTTGAAACAGTTTTGGGGAAGTTCAGAAGGACTTCACAGACAGTTTGTTGTCTCATGTGGACACTAAGCTTGGTTCTCCAACATCCAACCCCTCATATGAGCACTGGCACATAAAGGGCATGTGGAATAATATCCAGCTTTAAGTCATGGTTTACCTCCAATTCATGCTGTCCAAGAGAAGGAAGAGCTGGATTTTTACATACTAAACTTACAGGATTACACTGCTGCTATGTGGCTGAGGCTTTCATAGGTTAAAGCCAGATGAAGCCAGACCCTTCCTAGTCCCACTGACCTTTTTCCGTCAATGACTAACATCAGACCTGTCTGTAAGAGCAGAGAGCAAACAAGTCCAGAGTGGCAGTTGCTTGGCAGGGACTTAGTTTACCTTTCAGTGCCATATTTAATAACACTGGATGGCACTTATCGGGATAGATTTTCCAGCAAGTGACATGCCAAAGCCTTGATGAAATCAGGCCTTCTGTCTGATGTCAGTCACCTACCCTTTGCCAGTTCAAAAGTGGTATCCATGCTGGAAAAGCAAGACCCAAGGAGCGCTTCATCCTAGAAGTGCAAATCTAAACCCAGCCTAGTGATACACTGTGGTAAAAACAGGTCATCAGTGCATGGCCTTCAACCTGTTCTTCTACACTTTGTGTTAAACAACAGCCTCAGCAAACTACTGGACGTACTTCCACATTCCTTTCTATCTGTTTTATGGGGAATCTTTCACAGACACTGGAACTGGTATATTTGCATAGGCATGAATATCTACTAAGTGGAATGAAGTGGAAATGCATCCACCACCTTATTGTGCAGACATTCCATAGTCTTTATAATAAATTGACCCAAACAGCTGATTACCAACATGAAGAATTTAGGGTGTGGGCAAAGCTAATTCTTATCTCATGGTCCAAGATTGGTCCTTGCTAAATATCAAAAAAACCGACATTGTTCTCACCCTAGATTAGGTTATAATTTCAGTTATTGTTGTTCCCCGCTGTCAATAGGAAGTATGTTCTCTGGCATCTGCATTAGGCCCATTTGCACCAGTCCCTGATGGCTGCAGAACTGCAAGTTCTGTTTGTGGGTGGTGACTTTGCCTCCTGATCTTTTGTTTTTGAAATGCAGCTGCAGAGGAGAGGAACATGGCATCATTACTGCTATGAAAGGTCTTTTCATCCTCTGTGGTTTCCGGGTTAGGGCTGTGTTGGCTGAGGATTCCTCCCCCAGGGTGGAGGAGTAATGGAAATGCAGCCTAAAACAGGATCAGGAGGAAGATGTGAAAATGAGCGCAAACGCACAGCGTATGAGTCAGTGCAACAAGGAATCTCTATCCCATAAGTCAAGATCACACCTCCTCTTGGTAGAGCAGAGTTGTTCCCACACAAAAAGACATCCTGTGTCATTCAGCATCTTGAAAAGGACTTATGTCCTGACTGAAAGTTTAATAGTGGGAAAACGTTTTCAGGTCAGTAACACTACAGCTTCAGAGGAGGGTAGGAAAACCAAGCACAACATGCTATGCTCATTATCTGATGTAAAATAACATGGATTGTCCACTGAGGCCAAATCTTCTTCATGTGCAAATCACCAAAGCTGCACTGACGCTAAACTGATGCTGACCTTATTAGCTCCAGCCGATCAGCTGGCCTTTGTCAACAAAACCAGTTCTTGTACTGTGAGGGGTCTCTCATAGGGTATTAGATTTCTTAATATTTACTATCAGCCTCATCTCAGACTGTTCAGGGGAATGTGGCTTTAGCAAAAGGTGCAGGCAACGTGCGCTGAGAATACCCAAAACAACAGCTCTGCTGTTAAGTGTCCAGAATTCCGGGCCCCAAAGAGGCAGTTCATGGCAGCCTTGGGCTGCTGGTGCCTGGAGCTCAGACCTGAGCACGTAGGTTCACCAAGGCAGATGCCAAGTCCATCAGAGTGGGAAGAATTTGTCCCCCAAGGACAGAGCAAGGATGCGACAGAGAAAGACCTTCTCCTCCTAGGTAAGCATAAATAGGGCAAGGCAGAGTCAAGCACAAAGAGTAGGGCCAGGTTTGAGCCCGGGCAAAATTAGGAGATTGGCACTTCAGTCAAGGCAGCCACAAAGCTGACTAGAGAAGCTGCAGTCTACTCTGAACCAAAGGCCCAAGGGACTGGCATGGCTGAAGTCAAGGAGCAATATAAAAAGAGCTAATTTATTGCTGTGTATGTCTTGAGGACCAGACTGAAGTAGAAGTGGGTTGTAAGGGGGCAGGACGGAGCACAGAAAGAGGGAGTGGAACTGCTGGTGAGACTGCTACTTAGACCCAACCAATCAGTCCTGCTTCAGATCCTACTAGTGAGGCTTATTAAGTCTTGCCTCTCCCAAGGAGCTAGTTGCCATCAGGGAGCAGAGCTGACAGCCCAGGTATCATGGTCCTTCCAGCTACACATCTGGATGAAACCTCATAGTTCGTCCAGCTGGACATCCGAGCACACCATTACTTAACACCAGCCCACTGCTTCTCCGGATGGGCGCCATCAATAGCTGAAGAGCAGCAGCATGCCACACCACCTGCTCATCCACCACGTGGCAGACAGAGTAATGCACAGGCCGTGCAGCCGGTGCAGCGCTGACCCTGCCCGCAGGCTGCCTCGCAGCCCAGGAAGGCATGTCACACCCTTCTGCCACGAATATGGCTCATCTGGCCACACCCAACTGCCTGCCACGCCAACAGCGAGTATTGCAGTGCCAACCCTCCTGCCAGCCACCCCTCTTGGGGGTGCAAGAGGACCTTTTCCAGAAAAGAAAGTGCTCAGAGAGGTGGTAGACCGCAGGTGTCACCTCCTAGCAGAGTGGGCTTTGGCGACAACCACCTCCAAGGAAGTTCAAGATAAGGATGCCTCAGGTCTCCCTGAATGCTCAAGCATCCTACCAGCCTGGGAGACAGCCAGAGGAACACAGGACAGAGGAGGCCCAGGACTTGGCCCAGGGGGCAGCCTGGCCAACAACTGTGCCCTCAGTACCCATTTCCCAAGTGATTTCTCAGAAGTGTCCATGCAAATGTCCACTTGCACAGGAAGAGGGGACACCTCTGTCACCCCCTGGATCTGTAGGACATGGCCAAAGGCAGGCCCTGAGCCACAGCTGGTTCATGTCACCTATTTTTTGGGGGGGCGAGACATGGTACATTGTATTATAAGAGACTCTGGGTAATTTCTAGCAGTAGCTGGTCTCTGCTGCCTTCCATTTGTCAGTGCAATGACTTTTTTCCTAAGTGCTGGAGTGAAGAATGCTGCTGGCATTGAAGGTTCAGGATGTTCCAAAATAAAAATCATGTTTCCAAGGACACATGCACATCTTCCTCTCTACCATGAATTTGCATGGCTGGAACCTGGTGAACTGCTGAAAAGACATGAGGAGGAGCAGGACACAGGTCATTCTCTGGTATCCATCCTGTCTTACTTGAAAGTAGACCTTATTTCAAATACAAAGCGCTGAGTAGAATATGTCATTTGTCACTCTTGGGACCAGATTTTCACTGTAGAAGCCACACTCTCCTTTACAATATATGCAGATGATTTATGCCATTCTTCAACAATAAATTATTTTTACATCCACTCTATAGTCTCTTTACATAGCTAAAGTGTGGTAATGTGACTGTGGGGTAAGTGATAGTGATAACCCGTCTACAAGGAGAAATCCATCAGAATAACCATGTGCATGAAGAAGAGTCTTGGAAAAATATTCTATCTGATTTCCTCATGTGAAAAAGACATTCACATCACAGATTTGATCTGCAGGCATCGTCTCCCGTGACCTGAACACTGCAGATACGTGCTGTGTCTTGCTCTGGAATGGGATCAGGAATTATAAATGTCTTCTGTAACTAACATTATTTTTATTCACAGTAGTCATCCAAAGATCCCAGGCAGAGACTAGAAAGCTTCCATCAGAAATGATCTAAATTGTGAACGAGGGTAAATTTGTCCTGTTTGCTTTTTGGGGTTTTTTTCCAGCATCCAGAGAATATATCTCTTCCTATTATAAGCTATTTTTCAAGGGTGATTTTACTTACAGTCAGAAATGAGCATTGTGAAATCAACTGTTAAATTTAGATCTTCAGGCTGTTTTCATCAGAACAAAAACACAGGGATTTGTAGTTGTCAGCTTCCCTAAAACTGATTCATACAGAAAGACCAAATCCTGAGCTCAATTACCCTAAGGTGGTTTCCAGTGATACCGAAGCCACAGGCATGAAATCAAGGTCCCTTTGGACTTTAGGATGAGGGATTTTTTGAGCATTTCAGACTATGATCAGATTGGGAGAGGTAACTGGCAGAGAGCCATTTTAGCAGTTTCTTGCTGCTAGCTTCCTGATTAAACTTTTGAAAGAGGAAAACAACATTTCTGGGTTCTCATTTTTCTTTCTATTTTAGGATATTACTTTGGCTACAGTTGGAGCTTTCTAGCTTTGAGAGCCAAATTCTACCATTAGATCTGCAGGGCATTTTGTCTGCGAGGGGAAGAAGAAAGTTGGCTGGAACACGTAATGGAGGACCAGCAGGATTCTTCTGTGCTGCAAAAGCTGGTCTTGGTGGATCCATGCTGATTGTGTGCTTGGGATAGTGTTCTATTTTGTTCTACAGAGGCCAGTTCTAGTACCACCTGCACCACTAAAGCACATGCCATGATTGCCCGTACTAGAGGCTAAATCCTCCAATGTACTGCCTGATGACTTTTGAGGCCAGATTGCTTAACATGCTAAATTACCTTAGTATTGTGGATACAGTATTTTCCTCCAACATGCCAGGGAGATGAACACTGTACATAACACAACGCCTCTGAAGTTGACAACAGTGTTTTCTGAGAAGAGACGTCCATCTGGTTCACTGGTAAAAGAGATGTCTTTTATCACTTCCCAGCACTGGGAATCAACCAGTTACTGGATGAGCTCGTGCTTTCAGAGCTGTACTTTTGTCTTGGAATTTAGTCCAAGAACTAAATTCTGTGCTGAGTCTCTGGTATTTGCCAGTGTGAGTTTTTATCCTTCTCTGTTAGTCCGGCAAACCAGATCAATGGTCTGTCTGACTGACACTGTGTCAGTTTAATTGCAGGAATTGTGCTGGACCTATTAAAGCTTATATGTGCAGGCTCATTTTTCTATTGTTTTGAATGTCCTTTACATCAGGTTAGCTTGTCCCAGTCCTGACCCTGTACACCATCTTTGTGTGGCTTTTCTAGGGAGAAAAAACCAACAGCTTGCTATCAGACTGACTGCCACCGATAGCCTGTTAAAGTAAATTAAAACCATGCATGAGTTTGTCAGAAAATTAGATTTACATATTAAGAAACACAACTGCAGTGCTGACTTTTTTTGTATCCCTGTTAAACATTATGGAATCTATACTTAATGTACTTTATGCTGCTAACTCTATGTATGGGCCATTTCACTGTTAAAGACCAAAACCACCAGGACGCACTGACATCTCTTCTCCTAGAGAAGGAGAATGGTGTGAGAATCATTGGTGCCAGTGCACCCCAGAAGACCTTCTGTGGCTGAGGACAGTCCATAGAAAAGGATGGAAAAGCAGAGAAACAAAAGTCCTGCCTCCTGGGGGGCACTGAGGCAATATCACCATGACAGCAAACTCAGGGTTACTAAACCCAGAGTTTCCCTGGAAAGCAGACACTTCATGAAAGATGTCATAAAGTTGAATTTGCTGAAAATACTGCAGCCAGGCATTTTGCCTGGTGGTGAAGAATGCCCCTTTTCCTTTCTTTTTTTAATGATAGAAATATTTAGGCATGTTGTATGGGCTTCACTGGGATGCAGGTGGGGGAAAGAGATGGAGTCAGAATATGGAAGGCAATGTCCTCTTCTGCCCTTTGTGCTATCCATGCCTGGGGAACAGGGAGATATTTTTGGAATATTTTTTTAAATAGCAGGGAGAGGTTATCAGGTTTCATTTCATCTGTTGGTTCTGGTCTGCGGTGTCAATCAAGCTATAACTGTAAATTATAAAATGGAGTCTTGTGTGGCAGGGTGCAAAAAAAGAGACAATGCCCTCCTTCGCAGCTACCTGTGGCGATCTGCATTTTCACTACTAAGCCCATGTTACTGCAATTACTGTCTGCTTTGGATTTATTTATTTGAAGTCTATTATGTCAGCTTAGTCAGCTCAGTGCAGTAATGCTCCACTCTCCATACTTCAGCCCCCAGAGGGAGAGGAAATGAGTTCCTCTTTCTAGAGGGAGCTGTGGTTTTTCTGACAGTATGCGATGACGCACGGATTCATGACATAGCTGACATCACCTGCACCCTCAATCCTTACCCAAGGGCCCCTCAGGAAGATCCATCCAGACCCCAAGAACCCCAGTGAAGGAGGATCAACAGGGAACACGACTGACCCCTCCTCCTCTGGGAACAGCATCCATCTGTGCTTTGCATTTTGTCCTTTCTTTACAGCCTGCAAATCTTGCAGCCATTTTGTTTTTACACTGACTCCTGAGGCTGAAACAGCCGCCGATCGTACAGTCTGGCCATGGGAGGAAGATGGCCCAGAGATGCACTGAGCACCTCTGCTTATATCCAGATAAAGCTGGGTATTGGGATGGGGAATGGCTTTGAAGATCCATCAAGATAAGGGAGTTGAGCGGTATCCCCAGTTGACTTCTCTTGAGAAATACATTTGAATGTAATCTAGCACAAATCCCAGCACCACGGAAAGAAGGGTGAAAAAGGGATCAACTGTTCTCATTATATCAGCCATTCTTGTAAGCTCTCAGATACAGTGAAACCAGAAGATAAGGTGGCTTCTGACTGTGATGACACAAGCACTTTGGGTCTGATTTCCAGGCTGAAGATTTTAAGTTGAATTTACCATCTTTTCCTTCCATCAACTTAAACACTCTATTCAAAAGACAGCAGGAAGGCTTGTTCCAAAAACATTGTGAAATTAGTTTTATGGGAAAAGTAATAAATTTAGATTTTGGCTTGCAGGGTTTTATATTGTCTACACTGCTATAATGATCTAACTTAGCTGGAAGTTAGACTCCAGTATGATGATGACAAAGGCTGTTTCTGCACAGGCTGAACAGTAACAGCTCTGTACAAGGTAAGACACAGTGCCTGGGAACAGGAGGAAGAAACTGGGTTCAGGCAGTGTAAGGAAGGTACTGTCCTATGATGTGTCTCTGCATTTCAAATAGCTCAGTTTTCGAAAATTTCAGTTGTTTAATCAGCTGTCATCTGCTCAAGGTTTCCTAATTCTCCTACGCTACATGTCTTAGATAATATATATATTCCACAGACACGTGATGAGACCTCTGTTAGGCCCCATGTGTAATTACCCTCCCACATCAAAGCTAACGTCCGTCCCGTAATGGATATAGATGTATAGATATGCACAACACATCCCCTTCCAAAAGAGTTTTCCAAACTTTTTCTCCATTAAGTTAACCTCAGTTGTATTATCTGGAATTAATTTCGCTGCAGTACTTGCTGGATGTTCAGCAGAAAGATGAATGATACAAGCTCTTACACAAGTTCCATGCTCAATGGAATAGCTGATCGCTAAACTTGGATCTAGAAGCGTTTTCCTTCCTCGTGCTCCAGCTGGTCTACTTACAGTGGTCACGCTTTAAAAGTCAGCATACTCTATACAGTGCTCAGCACCCTCCAATAAATGGCATGGTATCTGCTGGGAAATGTTTCTCCTTGGCCACCAGCTCTGCCTCCAGACAACAGGACTGGAGGAAGAGGACGACTGGTCCACTGCAGCCGTCAGCAAAAAGCCTCATTTGAACCACCGCAGAGTTTCAAGCTAGAGTATTCCTCAGGGACACGGACTGCAGATTTAAGAACAAAACCTGCTGCACTAATATCAACGGGAAAGTTGCCAGCAGCAGCTGCAGATGCCAAATTATCTGCTATGGCAGTGGTAGAAGAGACTATTTTGCACTCTCAGATTTACACAGCTGCTGTGTCCCACTTAGCCCAGGCAAACCCCTGGTCAGTTAGAGCAGAAACTTAAAATTAAACTCATCTTTTTTTTTGAGGCAATATGGGTGGGGAAATCACACTAGAGAATATAGCTCTGATAAAAATATAACTCCTGCTCCCTGGGGGACCTGTGACATAAAGAACAGGCTGGGATGGCCTCACCTGACAGACTCTTGCAGTTAATTGCCAAAATTTAATTATTTCCTGCCTATGAGTTGTGCCACAGTAGTTGTCCCCAAGCACACTTCTGATTTCAGTGAAAGGCAAGGTAATCTGACCTCATTTAACAAGTGGGGGGGCAGACTGCATCACCCCGCAGCTGGTGCACACACAGAGCACAGAGCTACGGCGTTCTGCAGCTCTCCTCCTGCACGGGGACTTGTTAAACCCACGCAATCGTGCATCTCAGCTGCCAAAAACAGAAAAAAAGGCCCTGTCCTGGGCCAGGTGATGCATTTTGGATCAGAGGGACAAAATTTTCTCCTGGACTGGCCTATAATTGTAATGTGGCAGCTCACATATCTTGCCATGAGCCAAAGAGGGATGACAGGTAACTTTTTTTTCCCTTTAGGATTGATTTGTGGTGGCGGGGTTAGAGCACCTAACTGCTTCTGCAGAGCTTAGAGGCTCTTAATGTGCACCAGGTCTTGCCAATAAAAAACGCCAAATCAATGTTCCAGCCATGCAGGTGGCCTGCTTGGGCTTCTTCTGAATTATGAGCCCTCTGAGCTTGCTGCTCTGTATCCTCATTTTACTATGGCAGGGATTAACTATTTTTTCCATCAACTCCAAACACCTGAACCCCTGCCAACATATAAAGGGGCCTTTTTGTGACGTTGAGGGATTGTCACGGCTTGTCTCTCAGCCTTTGAGAAAGGAACTTATGATACTCTCCAGAAAATGCTTCTTCTCATCAGATAAGTGTTGAGATGAGCAACTCCTCATCACAGGGCTGTGTAATTACAGAATTAGCCTCCAATAAGAGACAGGATCTGTCTTTTGAATAGGAAGACCTTAAAGCAGCAAGTTGCCTTGTTTCTTGCACTTTTAATTATATTTTAAAATTTAAAAATCAAACCACTAGGTATATATTTATAAAGACAAGATCTGGTATTACTTAGATCTTCCTTCTATCTTACAAGGAGAAAATTGCGTCTTTCCCAGCTAAAACTTGGAAAAGAGATAACTGCAGCCAAAGAAATACAGACTTAAACTCTGAATTCGCTCCTTCTGTTGCAGCTACTAGTGTTGTACCTTTTCCTTGCAGCTATCAGTTTTGGACTGACGAAAACCACCTTGGAGAGTATCACTCGTGGGCTATCTCAAGGCTGCTTCCCCTTTTCCAGCATCTTCTTGGAGTTGAGCTTCTATTGTCTGTAGAAAGACTAAAAGATCTTAAAGATGTAGTAGCTACCCCTCATCATTTCAGCACAATGCGTGCTGAAAATTCCCTCCTTGTAATAAAAGCGATGCTGCTGTGACTCCTTGGCACTTCCTTTGAAAATCCACTTGCTTCCTGGAAAACTCAGGCACACTCTACTCCATGCCTGGCCAAGAAAATCCAGATGCTTTATTGCTTCATTCCCGTGCTGCGTTTAGTTTGTTAATGCTTTCATATTAAAACAGTGTGACACATGGGAACCCTAAGTCAATAGTCTATTTATTTCTTCTGTAAAGCCACTTCTTGGTGTGAGAGTTAAAGGTTACAACCAGTGAATGGCTGTTGACTCCAGGGGTTACTTTTATAAAGCAAACCAACACTGATTTTTGTTTCTGTTTATCTGAATCTTGCAGAACACTACACCCCATGTAAACATCACAAGGCAGCAAGGGGGAAGTTGAAAGCAAGGACTCACCACTGTGATTACGTCTGCACACAGCACAAGGAAGCACAAAAAAGCGAATTAAAACGGTGGTTGCTGAGCCACAGTCTTTGCCTCTACTGGAGCAATACCAAGCCTAAGAAATATGAAGCCAAAGCCCTTAAGATACATCTTCATATTACCTACTGGAAGAGAAAACTCAAACGTGCAGTGGTCTTCAACAGGAGGTCCGATCAGAAAATGTTCCTCTTTCACGTTCATAAAAAAAGGGCTATAAAATATCTTATTCCTATGTATTTGAGGAGTGCTGACATTAAGGTTGCCTGTGAGCAGTGATAGGTAGGGCAAGGGAAAGGAGCCGTCCTGGTCTGATACCTCCTACCTGCTCCTCTAAAAGGTCCTGAGTGTGAAAGTTGCCCCACTGAGCTCATCATCTCAGCTCTGCCCTTCACAGCACTTCCTAGGAGTGAAAGGAAGAATTTGTCACGTATTCCAGGACGCCTAAATCCCTGCAGTCCTGCATCTCAAAATTAGGGGTAGCTTTGCCATAACAAAAAGGCCTGGTGTGCTGGCATCTTTCTTGGAGATTGCCAACACCAAATACCAAGGACCACAACTTTTTTTTTGTCCTCTTAAAGATAGCACAGTGTGGTCTGGATTTTTTGAGCCACGGGAGCATGTTTGGAAGTCACTTTGCAGCTTCTCTTTGTAACTGTTGGAGCTGCAATTGTACATTCTGGGTTTAAACTAAAATCTGAGCTTGTCACCCCAAAACTATGCTTGAGATATTGGTGCTGTCAAAAAAAAAGCCAGCTATCACAAGACTTACGATAAAAAATCAGAAAGCCAGTGACTGCCCTTCCAGCAAAGCATTCTTTGTGGCTATGAGTAGCCAGCTGAATCTCAGCTATGTGGTTTCAGAGACAGAAATTAGTACCTCCAACTGCATAACAGTAAGCCTTAACTATATTAAATCAAAAAGGCGGCTCCACTGGTGTCCCTGCTCACTGGCACCCGCGCTGGCTTGATGTACAGCCCAGTAGAGAGCAGTGGTACATGCACAGCATCCACTCAAGAAACAGAAAACAAAGCTGGAAGAGTAGTGATGCTTCTAAATCATAGATGTGAGGGATTAAGAATAGATGGTATTGGGTAGAAAATGGCAAAAAGATCAGCAATTGCAGTACTTCTCTCCTGGTCTGAGTTCAAGCACACAGGCCAAGTGGCCCTGTTCAATTAAAGATGTATTTGGGAGAGGTCCCACACAAAGCCGCAGCGCTATTCCTGGACACGCTCTGGGTGAGCTACGCTGGCAAGGAATGCTTGCTTCAGGAATGCAGCTGGACAGGCTGTGTTTAGGAAAAGTTGTGTATCCTACCAACAGGGAGGAGGATCGGAACTCTCTAATAACCACGCTCCTCCCTCTGCAGGGGGTTTCACACGGCAAATCGCCCTGCAAGCTCCCGTGGCAGTGCTGGGCACCGGCCACCCACGAAACCCAGCCACCCCAGAGCAGCTTTGCATGGCCCAGCCGGGCAGGCAGGGATGCTTGGGTAGCGTTGAGGTAAGTAAAATGTAAAGTGACCCAGGCTGGAGCTTGCCACAGACACAGAGGAGAGCATCCTGAGGAACTCCTGGGGGCTCTCCATTAAGACCACATGGTCAAAGCTCTGGTTTTCCTGGAAAGCAGCTGCTGTACAGGAGAGGGCTTCCTCGCGTGTGGAAAAATGAGCCGTACTGTAAAACGGGCAGTTCTGGATTTGCATCATGTAAGCGACAAGAGGGTCATCTTCAAATCCAGCCAGGAACAACCTCTTGGGCTGCTTCCCCTGCCATTGTTTCTATAGCATGATCCTGAAATCTGCATTTGCTTAATGGCTGGTGAGAAAAACAACTCCTTCCAGAACCCATGAGAGAGGGTAGATGTGCTGTGTGGTCCAACAGCAAGCGGTTTCCTTCAGATTTTCTCCCCCGTCGTGTTGAACGGAGGCCTGGAGCAGGCAGCATGCCCGATGGGCAGGGCTGGAACTCCCTGGCACCTTCCCAGACCTCGCCTGGGGCCACCTCTCACCTTCGGAAACTTCCCTGCCTGGGAATGGCTCTTCATGCAATGGAAACAGCTGCTTTCTGCAGGCTTCTGGAGGGACAGAAGGGCAGAAATTTCACACTCCGTTCCCTCCATCTGTGTTCCTACCTTCCCTCCCAGGGACATCTGTCCTCTGCAGCAGGCTCTGCCCTTGGACTACACCATCCTTCCACCTCTCAAGGATCCAACCCCCTTTAGGACACAGGAAAACTGAGATGCAAGAAGGCTGCAGAATGGAGGACCCAGCATTAACCACCTGCTGGTAACAGGCATCCAGGGAACAAGAGCAGTGGGCAAAAAATTGGGAGAATCTGGGTCACCAAACTGGGCTCCCTGAGACTGTGGACAAGCAGGCAGCAATGCTCCTTGTACAGGGGGCTAGAAAAGCCACAGAAAACACTGCAGCACCAATAACAGACTTCAGACACATTATAAGAGCCACAGCCATGATGTGCCACAAGAAGGACGGCAGAGATGAAAGGCAGGGTCACTATGTGACGTCCCTGGGGTAATTATAGGAGCTCAATGATTATTCTAGGAGGTCAGACACGACCTGCACTACAAAGCCAAGCCAAGCCAACCCCACGGCTGACTTATCTTCTCAAGTGTGATACCCTCAGATCTTAATGCCTTTCGGTGCCTTTTGCTTTCCCCAGCACTGCCGGTGCAGCTCTCACTGCCATGGACCTCAGGAGGCCCTGAAGCTGATCCAGCTCTTGGCTTTGTGTGTTTGTCCCACAGAGAAACCTGCATCCTGCAGGCCTGTCACTATAGCTGGTTCAGAAGCCGCTGGCCCTTCGCCCACCTTAGCTCTGAACTCCTGCTCTTCTCCGTTGTGGAACTGAATGTCAAGTACTAACAGCTCCCGGCTGTAAAATCCTGGGCTTAACCCAGTGGACGGGAGGCAGAGACACCTTCTGACATGGAAAATATATTATTTCTATTAAATCAAATCCCCAAGCCTGCTGTCAGCTACATTGCACACAATTTACTAAAAGCAAAAAATGATTCCTGGATACACTTCCAATTTGTAAGACACAAGTCCCTTGGGCTGCTCCTCTTTTCAGTCAATTTGCTGACAGTAATTGGTTGGCAGCCTCTTTCCTCCTTTAGAGCCACCTACAGCACGGCGAGGAGGGAGGACGGGCTGGCCCACTGCGTGCGACGTCCGTGGAAGTTGGCTGGGAGACAACACCCCGTTGTTTGTCTTCTGTGCACGGGGAACTGCCAGTACTATTGTGGCTTTCTATTCCCTATTATCTGTCCTAACCACATCACACCACGTTTAGGGGTACATTTCTCTTAACTGAGGTAAAGCCAGGGCATCATTTTACTTTTCCTAAATATTTTCTATTGTCACACCAAACCTGCCTGCCCAGGAAACTACCAATTCCCCAAGAGCTGCTGCTCTGCAGGGCTCTTGTTGTGCTGCAGAGAGGGCTTCTCACTGGGGAGATCAAGTAACTTGTCCAAGGTCAAGCAGCAGCTGGTGAGACCAAATCCACCTTTGGAACCAGTCTTGTGGCTGGAGTCCCCACTAGTGATTTACACAAACAGACCACTCACCCTGACATCAGCAGCCAAGACCCTAGCCCAAGGGTTAAAATCTTAGCTTCAGACTTTCAATAGGCAACAAAGAAAACATTTGGCACACCGACCCTGCCAGGAGCTGCTTCCCTCGGTCTTTCAGCATCCTTAACTGAGTCGTCTTGTACTGCCAGACCCCGGGAGGAAGTATTCAGAAGATGCACTCCGCAACCTCCTGACCACACCCAGCACTGGAACCCACTCCCAAAGGTGAGTCATGGCCCAGCACTTCCCCACGGGCTGCATGACTTGCTGCCAGAGGAGAGCCTCATTCCAGCACCTCCTTGGATGGCAGCTGCCTCCTTGATGACTATGTAACACCTAATGGTCACGGGACGGGCAGGCAGGAACTGCTGTGATTTCATCGCAGCCGTGACCTGATTCACCCTTCCTCACATCACTTACTCTGTCTCTCTGTGGAGCAAGGGTCAGGAGACTCACCTGCCTGGTATGAGGATTAATTCCCACCAGCTGATGCTTTGAAGATGGGAAGAACAGCGCACATCGCCAGGTGCTGCTGTTCTGCTGTTAGACCTGTGCTCTACCCACCTACGACCAGGCTCTGGTAATGCACAGGCAGCAGTCCATGGTGGGAGGCATTTATGTCATCAGCATTTGTGTGACATCCCTCTCCCCAGAAAATCCCAAAGGGACTCACTGCTCGGTGCCTTGAGGGACCCACGTCCATCAGGTTATTATCAGGAGGCTGAGCGGCAGGAGCAGGAGACTCCCAAAGGGAGGCCTGATCCAAGGTAGAGCTACTGAATTTTTGGAAGGGACCACAGGACACCTCTGAGCATCCAGACAGGAGAAAGAGAGAGTCCCAGTGGAAAAACAGCTCCCCTAAAGCATCCCTATAACACACATGCCAGAGAACCAAGATTGTTTCTGGCATTGGCTCTCACTCAGTGAGTTACTGCTTTCAGAGAACAGAGGTGTAGGAAACTAAATCTTAAGCCACACCATGACTCACCATTCCTGAAGTTAGATGTCCTTCATCATCACTGCCTGGCTTTGCCAGACAACAAACGTTCCCAAAGCAGTGTGAGCCACGGCACTCCAACTCAGCCACCAGCATGCCCAGCCAGGGATGACGGGGACATGGAGGCTACCAGACCTGTCTCCTGTCAGCTGGACCATTTTGGGGGTAAGAGAGATATGTTTGCTTCTGTGGTTTGAGAGCACAGGACGCCACAGGCAAACATGGGCTCTTCATCGCTCCCTGTCAGATGGTGGGAGCACGTCTGGGACGGCCTGAGTCTGTGCCATGGGCAGGATCCTGTAAGACATGCCAAATGAGGGTTTGTTGCCCAGAGTTTGCTGTGAAGGAGTGTTCCTGGCTTTATCCCCATGCGGGAAACACATCTTTCAATGCAGACATCGATGAAACAATGACCATATAGATAATTCTCCCAGAGTCCACTTACCTGTGGCAACCTAAATGGGTCACGACCAACAGTCAAGCACCCGTTGCCTTTCTCTAAACCAGTGCTGCTAGATTTTTTTAGGCACTGCCTGTGCTGCACCCTTCACCAGCAGCCTCAGTAGACATTTTCACTGCCAGAGCTGATTTCCAGTGTTAGCTTTGCCCTATGGTATCTATACGTGCTGAACATGAGTCTACACAGGCTGGAGTCAAGACATCACTGGAAAAAAGTCCTCACCATCTCCTGCACAGAGTGGCTGCACCACTGGCCCGGGACTGTTCACTCCCAGCTGCAACTTATGGCCACTTGGCAATGTCACTCTGTACTCAGCTTGTCCCCAAAATTCACTTTTTCCCTTCAAAACTGCACTGTGGCAAATTCAGCCTGGCTCCAACCAGCTGTGGGCAATGGCAGAGTCATCCTGCCTGGTTCCTGCATTCTCATTCTTTGGCACGAGGAGCCCAGCCATGGAGAGGTTCAAGGCTGGAGAGGTGGGATTGTGTGCAGGAGCTCCAAGAGGAAGCGTAACAGGCTGCTTCGATGTCTGTGCCACATGCATGTGCACACCAGGCTCGCCACAGGCAATCTGTTCCTACAGAGCCAGTAATGCCTGCCATGAGGGATGTGCTGCACAGAGGTCCCAACGAGAGCCACCATGCTGGTGAAGGGAGGGGGACATTCTCCTTTCACAGCTAAGCATGACGCTTTTAATCCCTCTGTGGCCCATTCCCAGATCCATAAACACAGAGCCACAATCAGTTGCAGATGTACCAGCTTTGGACAAAACTGGTGCGTTCACCCAGGTTTTTGCAAATCTCTGCACCTTCCCAGGCACTTGCATGGCTTTGCCCCTGCTTCGTTAACCCCTTCGTGTCAACAGCCTGCAGACGACTGAAGGCAGAGTTTGAGCACCTGTGGTACCCGCAAAATAAAGGTTTGTGTAAATAAAGCAGGCTGTTCCTCTGCAACAACCCAGTGTCAGAGAACTGCCCCCAAAAGTCACCACTCCACAATCTGCTCCATGCAGACCTCTGCTACCATGCCCGGCTGGTGGGAGTGGAGCAGCTCAGCCATGAAAGAATCTATTTTGGTCTCCAGGGAAAGGGCCCATGCTCCGGAGCAGCAGCTCTGATTTCTGAGTGTGCCGTCATTTCTAAAATGTCACTGCCTGCAGCGGGTCAAGCCCAGCTAAACATGGCTCTGCACTTGCATCTCCATGCAGCAAGCCTCACTCTTGTTTTATCATTGTTTTATCAATCATAAAATTTTTTAGTTTGGGTTCAGGCTGTCCTACAGTGCCGATGGCAGAAGGTCTCCTGCCACCCCATGTTAAAATGTCCAAAGGTTTTAACACATCCCTTGTTCAGCTGAATCCGCTGCTCTCACCAACTCATGGTCTGACAAGGTGCTTTCAGTCAGCAGCCCATCACAGCCTGCTGACGACTCCCTGGCTTCTCAAAAGGGTTGATGGTGCTTGCGGTTTATCATCCCAGGTCATGATGGCTTTTGAAAGAGACAGGACAAATTAATCTCTGGGTCTGCCTTCCCTAGCACTCATTTCTCTCCCCGTTCCCTTCTGCAGACCAAACTCAACCTGAGCTTCAGAGTTGCTGAGAGATCCTCATTAAAAGGATGAAGATCTTTTCAGTGACATGGATCTGCCTGGCTTAACCCACTCTGCAGGGCAGAATGTGGGTGAGAGGTGTCCGCAGCCTTTTGGGGGCACACTGAGCTCAGTGATGCTGTTGGGAGGTTTCCTCATTCCCAGCAGCTCCATTGCTGCTGACGTGGTCATCCCCTCCAGAGTCCTGGTGAGTGGAGGGTGATGTCACCTGCAGCGATGCTGTTGGAAGATGCTTTCTTGTTGAAGGCACGGGGCACTTAAACTGTGGAAGAAATCCATTGAAGATGATTTTGCAGCTCGAAGCACTCTTACACTCTCTGCCACCCAAATAGCTGGCACTACCTGTAAGGGAAGGCGGCACCACTGCCCCGAAGGGGTGGATTGGATCGGCAGAATGAGAAGACCTCGGTCCCAGTCCTTGTATTTAGATTTTAATTTTTGCATGTGCTGTAGCTCACCACCGCTCTCAAGGGCTTTCTGTCCCCAGGGCGTCCAGGCACCCTTCAGATGTGGCAGCTTTCAGCCAGTGGGTTTTCACTCTCCCTCCATATAACCTACCATATAACACCAGCCCAGGCGAGCTGCGACAGGAGATGGACATGGCGTGGCTGGGGTGGCCAATGCTCCTGGTGTGGAGCTTCCAGCACTAGCTGGTGGGTGCCTACCCACCCCACATCTGCCTTCAGCCCCAGCAGTGCTGCATCTACACATGCAGCCTTCTCTGTGCCCAGAGTACATGTTTTTATTAGGCTTTTTATTTTTGAGGGCAAATGCTGCTTGCAAACACCAGATGTTGCTGAACGCCTCACAGCAGCAGGTAACGCAGCCAGGGAACAGCTGGCAATGCGACCTGGATTAGGGCAGCTTATCCTCCCAGCCCCACAGCCAGGCACTTGCTATATCTCTTCTCTTCAGCCCTCTTCCGCGAGCGTTGTCCCTGTCCTGCCAGCCAGACACACACTCGGCCCTTCCTGCCGGACCAGAGCAGCCTCCTCCGCAGGAGCTCACCGGGACCACCATGGGCTGTCCCACACGGAGTGACCCCAAGTAATGGCTACTGGGCAATAAGAAAATCAGTGTATTATGTGCACCACAGCATAGGGCAGGTATGTCCTAATCCTAATAGAAGATGTCCTATACTTATGGAATGATGCACTCCTGGCTGTGAATGTACCCCCTCAGCCTGGGCTTGAATGCAAACCCCATGATTTTAATGTTAAATACATAAAACCTTCTCTAACACCTACCAGTACATGCAGCTAATAAGCTACTTTCTTATAATATATACTTTTCATATATAAGAGTGTTTTCTATATATTTAGGTATCTTGCTGTCATGCATATTTATCTGTAGGATATTTTAAAATTGCATTATATATAAAACCATAATGCACATAAAGGCATAAACATATTATCATATATACGTATATATATGTAAAACGTTACATGGATAGAAAAGAGATACATATGAAACACACATTTAGAAAATATTCTATATGTATTATTCTATATATACATAGTATTCTCTGTATAGAATCTTATATAACATTATATATATTCTGCGTGTTTTCCCAGTGTTCAAAATGCATTTGCATGTCTAGATTCTGTATGTTTCTACAGAATTTTGTGCCACATAGATATCAGATGTTTAGATAGATAGCAGATGTTTATAAGCATAAACAAAGATGCCCATGTAGATATTTGTATTACTCCTATCAATAAATCGAACGCAGGAGTCACATATGGAATTGAAATATGAAGAAAAGGCTAGTTTTACACATATTTGCATTCTATATTTAATGTATTATATATTCACAAGATATAAAAACGTATGTGTGTGCACACCCACACCCAGAGGCTGTAGGTGCTCACACTCCCTGGCAGGGCAGGGCTTGGCTT
>NW_009706235.1:0-48921 GCF_000703405.1 Apaloderma vittatum | reverse complement strand
TTGTCGGCAAACTTACTGAGGGTGCACTCAAAGGAGATGTACAAACTCCTCTCATTCAACAGTCCTGAGCTACACTCCTTCCCTCTGCGTCCCTTCATTTCTGAGTCTCTCTCTTGCAACGGAAACAGCCTCGTGTCTTGTCACGTCCAAGACCTATCCTTCCTCTTCAGCTCTGTTACTCCACGCACGCCTGAGTCACTCTCCCCTTCCTGCCCTGTCTCTGGCTCTGCCGCTGCGAATTCCCCTGGTTCTGCCCTGCAGTACCCCTGCCTGATCCCAGGAGATGCCACTGCTGAGGGCTGCAGACATTTGGGTGGTGTCCTCTGACAGTGGCTTTTGGTTGGTGCTAAGGTCAGGGTGAGCCTGTTAAAAATATTTAAGAAGGGAATATACTTCCTGTGAGAAATAAATCCTGTTTGGCTCCTGTGGCTTGTTAGCCTCAAGCAGAAATACAGTTAAAGTGTATTTTCCTGAGGTCTAATGTGTACTGGCGACATCACGTTTTCTGATGCATGAATTCTTATTGAAAAACATCAACTTAGATTCATTTATGTGCATATGGACTGTATCAAAATAAACCTTGGAGCTCAACCGGGAGAGATCTGCACACTGGGGATTCTGTCTGCAAGGTTTTACACAGGTCTCTGAGTAGCACAAGTTATTTGTTGTTCAGCTTTCTGTGTAATTCAGGTCCTTTTTTTTCAGCTGAGGTCCTCACTTAGGAAATGTGTAGAAGGTAAGGTGTCTGAATGAGGAGGAGTTTGTTAAAAAGAGAGAGAAAACCCATGGTCATCCAGCCAAATCAAATACCAGACACACATCTGGCAGCCTTGAAGGGAAGGTAAAAGTGGGCCTAATGGTTTGGAAAATGAGATTGCAAACTTCTTTAAGGCAAGGACCTTCCTCCATGAATCAGAGCTGTGGGGTCTGCCCTGCTGAGGCTTGTCTGCCCAAGGACTGCAGCCATCAACTGCCCCAAAAACGTCTGGACTGAGGCAGAGTCCAGATTTTCCTCCTCTCAACTTTGAGAGACATATAGTAGATTTTTAATGTGACTCATTTCTGCAGAAGCCAAACCCAGGCCGTTGACTTTCATGTAGTTTTATACATCCATTTTGCTGACGTTTTGCCAGACTCGCTGGGAGATTCTTCAGTCCTTGCAAACGTTTTGGCACGCACCCCTTCCTATTACAGCAAAACAAGCAAACAAATTCAGAAGTATGTTATATGTTTAACTTCTGCACTTGGAGCTTATTCAGGCTGTGCAAATTGCCTGGCCAACTTTAATTTTACCTTTTTTTTTCAGTGGTGATTTCATAATGGCTTCACAACCCATGTTCTGGAATGCTTTCTCAAATTCAGAGAAGCTTGACTGTGTGCTTAAACTTCATTAAAGTTGATAGAACTTAAGCACACGTGTAAAATTAAGCATATGCTTGTGTTTTACACAGCCTTTTTGCAGGTGACACAAGCAGCTGCATATGGGTTTCCAACATGTGATTAAATTCCGAAAGGAGTTTTTAAAAACAGTTTTAGTCAACCTTAATTTTCTGAAATTGGTAGCTTTAACAAAACCTATCTTTTTTGATTAAAATTGCCTGAGACGTGTCCCTTTTAAAAAGCTTTTCATTTAACTGTCACAATATACAGTCTTGTGTGGGATTGAGTTTATTCATGTAAATTTAATTTCCAGTTAAAGTGCAAACACAAAGTGATTTCAATAGATCTTTATGAACGCGGCAGTGCTGTTGCTTTCTCTGCCTCCGTCGACGTGGGGGCCAGGCAGAGCCATTAAATTGTCAGCTGTGCCCTTGTGCGTATCGCAGATCGTAAAGCTTCACCCGGTCACCCAGCGAGACCAAAGGCATCCAGCCTTGATCCACAGACATCAAGAGGTGGAGAAATCTTGCAAGTTTGTTCTAGCATTTAATTACCTGCAGTATTACGCATAAACGAATACCTCTGATATTTTTTAAGAGTTTTTCCCTGGCTTTGGCTTCTTGGCTGCTGGGTGTTCTTCTGTTCTGGTAGATTGGACAGTCTTGCGTTATCTGGTGTTTTCATTCTGTGAAGCTGCATAGATATTGTTATCGAGCTACTCGATCTCCTTCATGAGTGAAGCCAAGCGAGCTCTCTTCCTGTCTCGTTGCGAGGTGTTTCTGTTTTTCTGGGACATGTCAAGTTTTTAGAATGCTGCCTTCCAAACTGGACGTGGTATCTCAGTACCAGGCTTGCTGCAAGTGTTGAAAGGAGTAAAAATCACCTTCAACTCCACGCTTGCCTTGCCCCAGGATGGCACAGCACAGGGCAGGAGCTGGTGTTTGGTGTGGTTTTCCCCTATGGAATACAAGCCCAGAGTTGGGGGCTGGGTATGACAGCTTACCCTGTGCGTAGGTGTGTGTAATTCATGGCTTGTCAGACACGTCCTGTGCCGTTGGAGCCATCCTCCTCTTTCCTCTTCTCTTATGCCAGAAAAGGAAAGAGGAAGATCATGGCTTGGCCAGGATGTGGAGATGAAGGGAGTTTTTGCTCTTTGACATCACCAGTGTATCTTTTTTAATGTTCACGTCATTAGAGTCAGTGGGAAGGTCTTCCTTTATTGCACTGGTTACTTAATGAGCTATTTGATTTCTGCATCGATTAAACTTTACAGATTTATTGGGGTAATTGGTTACTCTTCAGTAACCTGGAAACAGATGATGAAATATCTGATTCCTTCTCCTAGTTCCCAGTTTTTCTACAAGCAGCAATACTCTGCTGGAAACAAGCAATACTCTGCTGGAAACATAGGTCTGCTTGATGACTAATTAAACATTAATTTGTGAAGATATTGGCGCAGATTTTTCAGTTGGCGGGGCAGTTGGGAAAGGAAGGGGAAACTTTTAACAGTCACCATAATTATCAGTAATGAGTCCTAATGTAATTGCATTAATTAAAAGAAAAAGGATATATTCCCTGCTGCTGTAAAGTTAGTTACAGTCGGTGAAAGTCATGCTGAGTCAAAAGGATTTTGTGGCCGGCTATTCTTGCCCCATGAACAGGAAGGTAGCACTGTCCCGCAGAAGGCATAAAAAAAATAAATTATATGTTCCACTTTATATTGTATATTCTGCAGATGAACAGGAACATTTCCCTTATTCAATTTAATTCCCAAGGACGACTGATTGTAACTCCACCTGGAGAATATTAAATTGCCTTAATGGAAAAATAAACTGGTTTGAGTCGCCCCCTTCTCTTCCCATCTTTCCCATTCGGTTTTTGAATAACTTTATGTGCCTCCTTAGTTTATTAATACACTTCTCATCTTACTGCTGATTTTGCATCTGGTAGCACTTAACACAGACAAGACTCCCAAAGCTTTTGATCAGACATGTTAAGTAAACTATCGGGACCGCCGAGTCTGCTGCTCTGGCAGATGTTGGCTCGTGGGACTCCTCCTCTTTCTTCATTCCAAATTTCTTCATTCCTTATCAAATCCATCCTGTTGCTTCCCTGTGCTTGAGGATCACAGTGCCTGTAGTATGGAGATCCTTGGGTCGACTGAGTGGCCTTTGCCATTTTGCTGTTTTTCAGTAGCATTGGGGCTTTGAAAGTCCCATTTTGCCAACCTTGAAATGTCCAGAACTTTGTTCCATGAGCAGAATGCAACATTCAGAAACCCCCAGATGGTGGGTGCAGGTTTAAATACCTGAGGCAGAGGTGTCAGCCTGTGGTGGGGGGAGCAGGAGGCTGGATAACACTGTTCTGGAGCAGAGCAGATGAGGGCTGAGGAGAGCAGACGGTGCAGGACCTCTGTGTTAGCATCTCCAACTTCACGGCGCTTACAGGCATGTGTGTAGGCTGCTCCTGTCACATAGTTGCTTCTGTTGTCTTCGATGCTGGCAGCAGGACAGGGAGTGCTGCACATCTCCTGGGCTGTTGTCCATGTCCCATCACAGCCACTGGGGCCGTGGATCCTGTTGGCTCAATGTCTGTGATGCAGCTTCATCCTTTTTTCTTTCTTCTGCCTCATTCAGTATTCAGGGCCAAGTCTTGTTCTGTAGTCTTGAGAAGTCTGGACAAAGCGTGGGTGTTCGTGGCCAAAGCTTCTCTCTGGTATTAGGGACAGGAGATGTTTGGAAAGGAACGTAGTCCTGGCTCTGCCCTGGTGTTACTGCTGCCCACCCTCACTGGGGGCACCCTGTCCGTGAGCAGAACCAAGGTGCTGGTTTCAGGATTGGGGCCTCTCTCACGATGTGCAGAGGGCAATGGCCTTAATTAAGAGCGATGGAAAGGGCCACTGGCCTGCAAACCAGTGCTTGGCTTGGCAGCAGCTCAGATCCAGCCCTCTGATCATGTGGAATCGGGGCCAGCCTGCAGTGAAATTGCAGCTTGGATGGCTTAGCAGCTTCTTGTCTTCTGACATGTTTTGTCAGGCTAGGACAGCAAATACAGAGAATGACGTGACCAGTAAGGAGCTGGCTTGGCCCAGTGGATTAGTGTCTTCATCTGGTGGCCAGAAGGAGCTTGGTTGTGTCTCTGAGTTGCAGCACCTCCTTCCCACCCCTCTGCATGCCTTCCCTTCGTGGGGCTGGTATCCAGCTGACAACAAGCTCCTTGGGACAAGGATGTTTCCTAACTATTGTGTGTGAACAGCGCCTGTCACACTGATCTCTAGGGAAATACAAATCTCTGTCGTCGTACAGATTCATAACTGCAATAAAATCTTTGCTGTCTTTCATGTATGTGTCCCAGAAGGCTGAGTGCAGTTGGCTCTGATTTCTGTTGTCTTGGGTACAAGGAGGGAACAAGTGGGTCTCCAGGTGTTGGTCCAAGCCCTGGCACTAAGGCGGTGGTTGGTTATTAGGCTGCAGAGGCTGACATGGACCCTCCAGCAGAAGTGACTCCTGGCTGATGTCAGCTGGTGGATAGATAGATCAAGTAAATGTCTGTAGAGTCAAATCAGATCAGTGATGATCAGCAGTGAGTATCCAGGGGACAGTGTAAATGGGGAAGGACTGAGCAGTGGAGTTGTCTTCTATGTGTTTCTCCAGCTGCTTTTGACACCCATGTAAACTCTTAGCAACCACAGCATCTTGCAGCAGAAGTAGCTTAGCAGCATGTTGTGTGATGAAACACCTGCCCCCTTTTCTTTGTTTTGAGACTGATACTTTCTAGTTTCATGCTTTCTTGTTCTGTTACATGCTTTCATTTTGTTTTGTTTTAGTATTTTGCTTATTTTCCTTTTTATAAACCTTCTCCACCAGAGTCAGTTTATAAATTGGTTGTTAAGGTTTTGCAAGATTCCTCCTACCAGTGTTTAGCAAATAATTTTTCTTCATTGGCTTGTTCTTTGGCCCCAGCTGTAAGTTCGTGCAGTTCCTTACCATACCTTGTTGCTTCAGAGATAAGAACAATTAGTCCTCAGGATACTCTGTGCTATTTGCATTTTCCATGAATGGAAAAATTGAGTGTGGGGCTGTGGCTTCCCTGGAGCCATGCCGTAGGTCTGGGACTGAGCTGAGCTTGGACCGCAGCGGCGCATCCCCCTTTGACCTCCGTGTCTCCGGTGGTTTGCTGTGGCACAGCTGCTGGTGTGAGCTTTGCCAAGGGAAGATATTTGGCACATTTCTTGGCCCTTTGGGAGGCAGTGAGGTAGGCTGGTGTTCAGCGGATGGTCGCCTCCCCCCCATTTATGTCCTGTTCCAGGTAGACCCACCTGCCTCCTTACGGGGAGAACTTTAAAAGTGGCCAGAGCTGTCGAAATGTTCTCAGTGGAATGTCAGCAGAGACACCAAACAATGCCTTTGAACAGCCCACTTTAAACTTCTGAAGTGTTTTCCTTTGGTCCTGCTAATATCCAGCAACACAAACCAGGTAAAACTATTCCATGCCTGAAAAAAAAAAAAGAAAGAACGGGAAAAAAATAAATCAAAACCTAACTTCCCTTTGGCTTTTATCCTTCATGTCATCAAAGGACTAAAAAGGATATTTCAGGCCTGGCTTCAGCCTGATGGAACAGCAGGGAAGTTCTTTTCTATTAGATCCTTGATACAATCACGTCTGGTGAAATCACTGCGGACACATCTGCTGAAATCTTCCATCGTTTCGGATTTGTTTCAAAAGACTCAATCTTTCTGTTTTAAAAGGGCGCGACTACTTTTTCAGCTCCCTCCTTGGTGCCTGGAACGGTGACTGTGCATCAGTCAGGCACCTCAGACCCCCTCTCCTCAGCTGCTGCAGTCAGCTCTTGTCTCCATGTGTGTGCTTGGTGGGGCCACCTCTTGGGACTGTTTCAATTTACATTAGAGAATTTAGGCTCAGGGGAGAATAGACACAGCAGGCCATCTTCAAGGTGCCTTGTTTTCCTGATACAGGCCCTTGAGGGTGCATCTTTTTGCCACTGCAGTGTCTTTTTGTGCTTTGAATGGCTTTTGTGACCTTGGAAAGAAAACTGGGAAATTACTCAGCGAGAGAGATGGGGCAGCAAGAGTGTATATCTGAAAAGGATCTTGCCTCTGGCAGTGGTATTGTTGGAGAAAGTGCGAAGAAAGGGAAAAAAAAAAGAAAAAGGAAAAATTAAACACAAACCTGAGCCTGAAGTATATCAAGACAGAATCATTTCTTTTCTTTTTCCTGGTTAAAATTTCTCACAGTCTTTTCTTGCACGTGTAGCGGATGCCATCAAAATCAGAAATCCTTCCCTCCTCTCCCCTGCCTGCCCTCAGCTAAAATAGGAAGGAAGAGCCCCCTTCTTCTTTGTCTGCGGCTTTGTCTAAGCCTAATGTCTGAGGAGAATACATGCTAACTCCTTGGTTGGAGAGCAGGTTCATTTACTCTCCCTACCACCTCAGTGCCTACCTGAGGATTTCGGCAGCCTGCGGAGCCTGGCAGGTGGCTGCTGCCTGGTGGAAGCAGGCAGCCGTCTGAATTTCGCAGCTCTGCTGCATCCTCTGTGGCTCAGTCATATTTACTGGGAGGAAAAACAACAAAATCTTTCAGGGCAAAAGTCCTTATTTATTGTTTACCTGTCCACAACCCCCAATTTGCCTAAATTCCCCTCTTCCTTGCTCTTCTTGTTACTTCCTTTCCATGACTGCCTTTGCTGCAAAGAGCTTTTCTGCTCCCTGCTTTTTCCCACTTCTTGAATGCATTGATGCAAACAGTGGTGCCCTGTCGAAGGCCGGAGAGTGTTCCCCAAGCACCTCAGGCTCTTGGTAAAACCTAAGTACGCGGAGCAGAAGGCACTGAGGGCCCCAGCCTGCTTGTTTTGAGTCATTAGCTACAACCTTTCTTAATATCCATTATGTTCATGTCCATTCTTCCACTTGCGAGTTATGAGGTTGTCAGTGACTTGTGATAGCACGGTGTGCAGAGCAAGCCGATGCTGCGAGGAAGGTTGTGTGCCTGGCTGTAGCTCTGCTGTCTTGAACACATCTGTACGCATATAACAGCACTGAATTCCCCAACAACAGCTCATGTTCTTGGGGTACAGCTCAGAGGATGAGCTGGCCACAACTTACTTTAGAGAACACTTGAGCAAGGTTAAGGTGGATGGGGAGAAGGTGAATCTTGATGCTGGAAAACTGCACTGCAGTGAGCAAAGTCCTGATGCTCTGAAAGTGTTCAGGAGTTTGGCCATTGCCTTGTGTTGATAGAAAACACATGCTGGGACTCTGGAGTTACTTTTAACCTGCTGTCCGTGTAAGTCAGCCAGTCTCAACTGCAAAGCCAGCCTCCATCTCTCCCTGACACACCAACCCCACCAGATATCAACATGACTTCCCACAGAGGCTCAGAGGCCAACCTGGCAGCCCATGTTGGGTCTCTCATCCCAGGAGTTCACAACTGTCCCAAGCTGAAGCACTGCGTGGCAGCAAGCAGGGCATGGAGAGAGGGGAAAACAGGATAAAAGAGAGGCAGCTGGATCTGGATAGGGAAAGGAATTTGGAGCAGGAGCTGAGAAGGACATCTGGGAGCCAGATTCTTCTCTTTGAGTCTGTTGCAAGGAGCTGGCATGGAGAAACAAGAAGCTTTCTGGTTTCTCTCCTGTAACCTGCAAAATGTGATAGGAGTAGGTCATCTAGGTTGTAGGAAGAGGTGGCATCTAAGGAAATCATTGTGCTTTTCATGTCTTCTGGCTCATTCAATAGTCTTACGACCTTCTTAGCACTGTGAGGCAAACTTTGAGGCACTGCGTTGCCCTCTGCACTGCGTGTTCTGCAATGAAAGCCCCTTGGGGTGGTGGGAGGGGGACCTGTGGCACTGACTGGTGTTGCATGGTAGGATTAGCAAAATTGAAGCCAATTTTCATTGTAACATAGTGGATTGACGGTGCTCGGGAGTGGATTGCCATCACAGCTGCTCTGAGCTGCACACCAGGAATTCGGGGGCAGACAAACAAGCCAAGCAGTGAAGCTCTCTGCTGTTTTTCTCTCTTTTGCCTCACAGCAGGGACTGAGCCAGGGGACAGGAGTGTAGGCATTGCAGAAGTTCACGTGAGTGCATAGTCTCTGGCATGAGTAATTTGTTGGACTGGGTTGGCTTATGTTTGCTTTCTGTTGAACTCACGTTGGCTGGGCCAAAGATAGCTTCCTATTTCTTTTCAGATCCATTTTTCCATATTCTGCTGGCCGAAAGGGAGGGCACGCAAGCGACATGTCTGCAACAATGCCATAAATCCAGACAGAAATAGAATTAGCAGTTCTTTCTGGTTCCGGTGTGTGTATCTGCGAGGTCGTGAGCTTAACCAGTCTGGGTTCTGCGGAGCAGAGCCGTGTCTGTGCGAACCTGTTGTGCCTTGGGACCTGGCACTTAGGTTTTGTTCCAGAGCAATATCATAAAACTTTTATAGCAACATCATGACGGAGAGCATGAGAAGAGAAATAACTTAACCCTCCCTTGCTAGAGTTAGCGTTGCAAATTCTTCTCCTATTTCCACATGCAGCAAATCCCTCAGTTAAATCTGGAGCATTGTGGGGAGAAAAATGCAAGAGTAGTGGAGATGAGGAAGAGCCAGCAAGCAGAAACGTGTCTTTGCAAGGATTACCAATGTACTTATAGTCCAGTCCTGTCTCAGTAGGCCGTTACACACATCGGTGGTGTTATTCTTTGGCACTGTCTTACTGCATTGTGCTCCAGCATTTGTAGAACTGGCCTCTTAATCTATGTTGATTATGTTTTAATTGAATAAATAAATCTTTTACAGAGCCTAGAATCAATAGAGATGTTTCCATGCTTTTTATTTTATTTTCCTAGGTTTCCTAAGGACATTTAACTTTTACAACCTTACAACTTATTCTGCAGCATTTGCTAGTCAGCTATTGCATAATTGTTCTGGGGAATGAGAACCTGGGAATAATATGGCCCAGAAATGCTAAGAAGCAGAAATTAAATTGGCTGATCTTCTTATCTGCCACCGTCCCTTCTCTCCAGGGTCGGGGTACCAAACAGGCCGTGTTTGGGCTCCAGTTTTATTCCTGGGTCTGCCATTGGCTTGGATTGACCTCAGATGTTGGGGCCTTGCGTGCTGTTTGCATCTCTTCCCCCTTTCCAGGCTGGCTTTTGACTGCTTAGCTTAAAGGCTCCCTGGAGTGGAGCAATCACAGTTTTTGCGTTTGGGAAGCCTATGGCTGCCCTGTAGTTAAAGGCCAACAACTGGAGGATAGAGTAAAACCAAACAAGGACCATGAAGTGCACTAACAGCGGAAAGGAAATTGTACATTTGCAGATTTAAAAATCCTGGTGCCTACATCTACCCAGGAGTAATGGTCTAGGGTAGTTCATGTGAAAAGTATTTCTTTTTTATTTTTCGACAATAGTTTGGATGGAAAAAGCTTTGGCTCTATAATAAAAATAGGCAAGAAGAATTGAGTTTGTAAGCAGTTTCTAACCTGACTCTCAGCCTTTTAAATGATGTGCTCTTGCATAAAACACATTGGAGCTTCCATTTTCTTCTTAGTCAAGCCAAATTTATTGTAATCCAATAATAATCATTAGGAACTAATGAATGCTTTAGCACGTATAAGCTTGGCAGATCAGAGCCTGCCTGCTTTGCATAGTCTGTCTCTCTTCGACCAACTTGCCGTTTATGTGTCGGATTGGTGACTGGGGAGTTCTGTAAAACAGGTAATGATCAAATGCTCCTGAAATGAAATTTAAATAAAAACTATCTGGAACAGCTGGTGAACCAGAGGAAAAGGAGAATTTTTGGCTTGGAAAATTGAAGTAACTTGGTGAGAGTGAAGGCAAACAGACCTGGATCGTCTGTGGGGAGGTGCTGGTATGGTCTGAACAGGCTTTGCAGTTGAAATTAGGTGAGTTGTTAGGTAATTCTTTGGTATTTTTATTATTGTAGTAGTCAAGTTGAGAACAAGCTCTTCAGGACTGAACTCTCTAGTTGCACGTACACAAGGAGAGACTGTCTGGGGGATTTGCAGATAAGTCAGACATGGAAGGACAGAGAAAAATATTGACTATGACTCAGGTTGAGAAAAGACTTTCAATGTGTAATATTTCACTTGACTCAAGAACTTTGTGCTCATGCCCTAAATGTGGGCTGGCTCAGTGGGACTAGCTCCTGGCAGCTATGCTGCACCTGATAGGGATCCTTAGCTGTTTTTCTGTAACTTCTTCAGAGCGGCCTGATTTCCAAAGCATGGAAAACATTGAAGAGGGAAATGTTTCCTAGCTCGTACCTGCCTTTGTGCACTGCTGGGAGGTATCACTGCTGGGTTGGGCTGCGCAGCATAGAAGTCCTACCCAGAGGTTTTGGACAAGGTTGATTTTTCAAAACCAAAGAGTATGAATAAGTCCTTGTTTTAAATGCTTATTCCAGCAGGGATAAGTGCAGCCTGTGAACAGTGGCTTGGGGATCACGTACTACAGTGCTGAGACCTGGGTTTTACTTTTGGAGGTGGGTGGTGGTGGTCAAAATTCACATATTTTCCCTTCCAAGTGATCATCTATACCGGCCTGGGTACATGTGAGTCTGGGCTGTTTTGAATGGAGAGAGAAAACAAGATGTGTTGAATCAGAAAGGGTCATGGCTGTAGGCTGGTATTTGCTTTAGGCATGATATTTCCTCCGTGATGGTCCTTTCCACAAGGACCTTATTTATGTTATTTTGTGGCCGCTTATTGCAAATCATGCCATTCACCTTGAATCTGCTAGAAATGAATTAAACTTTTTCACTCCTCCTTGGAGCTCATTTTTTTAGATGGAGATTGTGAAGAAGTGTTGAATCAGACAGGTACAGCTACCACAAAGTGATTTAAGATAATAATAGGTGCAGGTGGCTGGTCACTGGTCGCTGTGGTTCGCAGCTGTGCTCTGTTTATGCTTTGCCTGGGATGGGGACGTGGCAGAGGAGATGCTCTCAGGATTCAGGTGCTCCAATCCTGTCCCCAGCTCTGGCTGTCCAGCCAGGCATCCTTCTAAAATACTTCTTCTCCATCTGCAGGAGCGGAGGCTGTCCTGCCTCTTCACCTCGGCAGCAGATTGCACACCGAGTTACATAATCCTCCAAGTCAATTTAATGCAGTGGGACTATTGTGGGAAATACATGAAGGAGAGCCTCAAAGCAGCCTAAATTCTTGTGAGATGGAGGCTTGCTGCTGGTTCTGGGAGCAACCTATAGCATTTCATCATGTTTGTCCCTGCTACCCAAGAGTTATTGCTGGCCATGGTAGCAGCTCTGTGAGGACAGTAAGAAACCATGTGCCAGGCCAAGTGGTTTGAATAACTGGAACTCTTCTTTCTTTTTTTAAGGTGAATCCTGGTGGCAAGACGCTTGAGGAGAGGCGATCCAGTTTAGATGCAGAAATCGACTCTCTCACCAGCATCCTGGCCGACTTAGAGAGCAGCTCTCCTTACAAACCTCGGACTCAACAGGTTGGTGGCACATCACAGAAATAGAGAGCGGGAAAGGGGCCAGCATCGACTGCTGGAGTCAGTTTGCGAACCGCTTGGTATTTGTTGTGAGCAGGCATGCCAGTTCCTCCTGATAGCATCCAGATGTGGCTGTCAATGGAGAGAAGGGCGCAGCTGCTCTGGGGGGAGCACCAGCTCAGAAGCGGCCCTACCTCTGAGCAAAGGGCCTCTGATCCCAATTGTTAGATTGCCACAGAGCTTGTTAGAAAAATACTTGCAAAAAATGGCCTTTCGTTCACCTCATTTTTCCACCAACAATAGCTTGTGAATTAAAACCTGCTTAGCTCACGAGTACTTTTATGCTTTTATTTTCTTGTCGCTTTTCTGTTTTGTTAACTTTTCTCTGTCACGCTGCCAGAAGGATCCAGATATCTGTGTCTCAAGTTGTTTTCTTTTGTTTTTGTCGTCTGATCAGTGGCGACGAAGTGGCTTGGATCGTAGCTGAGCTGTCAGGGTGGCTGTAGCCCAGCAAGGCAGACTGGAATTCACACTTACTCTGCTATGTCTAGACGAGGACTGCAGGGGTGACAGCAGCTTAGCTAATTTTTGTCACTCATCTAGGTAGTGCTTGAGCAGAGCTATTTACGTTCTGGTGAGATGGCATCTATTTATCAGAGGAAGCGGTGACACCCCAGTGGCACTTTAAAAAGGGCAGTTCTTGAGATCTCGTCAAACCATCCCAGATGTGTTTGTGCTCTGCCTTTGCTTCCTAATCTCATGACTGATCTCATTTCTTACGTGTGTACAGGTCTGTAGCCAAGTATGCAGCTGTGTGTATGCTGCGTTTGTCTTCCCGATGTCATCCCTGAGTAAAACGTCAAAAGTATCAAGGGGATAGCTGGGTGATGAGATACATGCCCATTATCCATACAGACCTTCCCTTTGGTTTGTGGCTTTTTTGGTTCTTTTCACTGTTGCATTTCTTCTAGGTCATTGAGAAGCTTTACCTTTGGAGCGGAACTAAAGTAGTGATCAGAGTTTGTTTAGATTTGCTCTTATTTAAGTATGTGAACTTTGCAAATGAGGATTTGTACTTTTTTGAAAGCGTCCATATGCACACAAACGCTCTGGCGTGGCAGCCTGTGTGATTTCCATCCCTTTTGCAGGGACCTCCTGATAAACTCTTCTTTCTTTGGAGCAGCATGTACGCAGTTACTGCATAAACTTACAGACTTGTCCTTGGAAAGCAGTCTGGTTTGGGTCTTTCAGTCAAAAAGAGCAACAATGTAAACCAGATACAATTCAGTCCTTTTCCCAGTAGGTTTTTGTTGTTGGGATAATGAGACAAATTTTAACCGGGATAGTCCTCAGGCACTGGGTGAAGTAACCACTGTTCATTTTGTTTGCATGGGACAAACACATATGAATGCACACTGTAACTGGGAAATGCTTATAGTGTCAAAACACTGCAAGAGTTAACTGGAAGAGATTTATACTCACCATTTCCCTTGGCAATGCTCATGGTCAGCTCCAGCGTCTTCATAGAGACACGTAACTTCTGTAACCACCTTGTTGAGCATTTGCAGTGTGTTGACAGTACTGATTGACTCCTGATTCTTCTTCCCTTGGGATCTGGTGTTCTGTGAGTAGGTTGGTTTTAAATTTCTCTTTTGTATCTATGCCATTTAAAAAAAAAAAAAGAAGAAAAAAAATCACGGCATTCAAATGCATCATTCTGCAGGTATGTTTGAGTTTCTGGAGGATCAGAAGGCATAGCCCAAGTTTTGGACTTGATCTGATTTCTTAAGTTATCACTCTCCAAGATGACACGTGGTGCTGGTGCCTGTTCCCATGGCTTTTTTCCCACAGTTCAGGTGGGGACCCCTGTACCCAGAGCAATGGGAGGTTGCTGCTCCCTGGCGCGGTCACTGTGTGCGATCAGCAGGGAGACGAAGCTGAATTTCATCTCTGGGATCAAATCCCAACTTTCTTTGTTCAGTTTATCAGAATTTTCTGGGTTGGTTAACATAATGAAGTCCTGTGAAAAGTACAGCTACAGCAACTTCTAACTATAGCTGTTAGAGAAAGAAAATGCCAGAGTTGAATGTATCATCGGCTGTAATTAAAGAGTACTCAAACAAGTCCTTGAAAGGGGGAACTAGAACTTAGAGCTTTGATATTTTCCTTTGTTTGATCTGTACTAAGTATTAAAACTGGTGAGTCATTTGATGGTCTTACAGTAGGATAATAGATTAGGCTGCAAATTGTGAGGTACTTGCTCAGAACATCAACACATTTATTGGATTACACCTTAGCTGACCTTCCCAAATTTATCAGGATAATGGCTGCAGATAGGAAAATAGAGTTACAGCTGGTTTTCAGAGAAGACGTTTCCAGTTGTGCTTATGCGGTTAAAGCATTGTAATAATTTTACAGGTATACCTTGCCCTTGGGGATACTCCTGTTCTAGAATAAGAGAACTTTTATTGTTAGGTTTCTTGTTTATATTATCTTCAAGATAGTTTTAAAGCAACATAAACTAAGCTGTAGCACGATCCTCTCTCGCTGGAGTAGGAGTGATAGCAGGATAACGACAAGCAGTTTATTTAACTTACCCTACTCTTTAGCATAAATTCACGTAAAGTAAAGCTCTTTCGATCTTTGGTATGAATTTAGGATTGCAGTGAGACACACTGCATCAGGAGCTGCCTCTGAAGGAGATGGATTTTTACCCTCTGCAGTAGGTTTGGAAAGTCTGTAGTACTTCTCAGAGTGGGTGGACCAATGTCAACCCCAGACAATTCCCCTTGGCCATCAGTCTTGCTGTTGAGGACGTGGATGTGTATGAATCTCTGCACCATCCCAGCGTTACTTACCTGGACGTCACTCTGGCAACATTTTTTGTGTGCCAGGCAAATGAAAGGACATTGCCGTCAGCTAAAAATGACCACCATTAACAGAGGGCAGGGGGAGAGAATTTTTACGCCTCCAGTCAGCAGCACCCTTCTTGTACCCAGCAGTCCTGCCTAATTCAAGGCAGCTGAGCTGGAAAGTGAAGGTAGAGGAGGCACCCTGCTGGCTGCTTCCCGTGCACTGGGTGGTAGAGTGCTGTTGTCCTGCAGAGCCATCTTGCCCTCTCCTCTGAGTGATGAATTTGAAAAGCATTTTCTCAACATCGATCTTTTATGGAGCAGAACAGATATTTCCTCCCCATAGCAGCAGGTTTGGTGGGAGGAGGTCCTTCTGTGAGTCTGGTAGCCCAGAGTGAGTCAACCCCAATGAAGTGAAACGTTCTCTCAGGCTTCGTTTCTGATTAGTTCTTGTCTGTATCTTAAGGAAGTTGTTAAGAGAGTCCCCTGCAGCAGAGGTTTTCTAGGCATTGATCATTTAGTTCATATTGCCCATCAGCAGCATGAGAAGTAGCTTTTGATCACTGTCACCTCAGCTCTGGGCTGAGCCCATGACTTGTAAGTGAGAGCCTCTCTGAGTCACAAAAGCAGTCAAAAGTGATTAAAATGCTTTCTTTTCTTTCTTTATAAATTGCATATATCAAAAAGAGCAGAAAATTAAAAGACTAAATGATGATCTTTACCTGAAGCACAGCAGCATCTAAGGGTCCTTTCTGTCATACGAGAGGGTTGGTTAGGGGAGACCGTATTTCAAGAATTCATCTGGAGCTTTTAAGAAAGGATCAAACATCACCTGGGCTTGAGAGGTTTCTCTGTGACCTTCAGCAGCATGGCCAGTTCCAACAATGAGCTGAAATGGAGGAGAAGATCTCAAAATTACCGTAACTGCAATGGCATATTAATAGATGAGCTTGTTTTAGGTAATGTTTGAAGAACTGCAAATGCATTATGAAAAAATCTAATTAATATTCTTCTCCTGTTTTGTAAAGTTTAGGATTGGTAGGATGATGAGTGAAGTACAGAGCTCCTCTTGTGTAGCTGCAGTGTGTTTTCTGTTTACGTATCACACTTTCTAAATTACAGTAGCCCATGTAAAAACTTAGAGGCAGAGAACCACCTATGCCTTTCATTAGTGAAAGGAGGTTGTATAGGCAAGGCATTTGGGTGCATAACTTCCATGGATGGGAGCAGGGGCTATTCCTAAATTGGGTGAACCCTGACTAGGGGGCCTGGCGAGTGCTGTGGCCATCTGGGTCCTCTATGAAAGTTGATTTTCCCCAAATTTTACCTGTTTTTTACCTGAATCCTAGCTGAAGAGTTAAATGTAGCAAGGCCTTAAGCAAAAAAAAAACGAAAAAAAAAAACAACAAACCATGCCAAATTTCAACCCCAAAAATAAATGTTTGCATTTTTCTAAAAAACAAGAAAACTTTGTGACTCTGGAGAGATGGCTTCCAGCAGAGGCTGTGAAAATGAAATACTGAAAATAGCAGCACACAAAGGCTCAGAATTTTTTGTTCCTGCTGTGAATTATGTATTGAATACTGATTGCTTTGTCTGCAATTGGACACCTACCTTCTGAAACTCTTGAAGTTTGTCCTGAATTTCCAACGTATTGTCTGTTTGGCAAAATCGGACTCTTGTGGGAGGTGTACCAGGCAGTAAGATGTACCTGGTCCAAAGGTAATTAACCTTTTCTTAAAAGCAAGCACTGGGCGGCCAAACTTTATGTAGCATTTAAATAGCAAAACCCCCATGCTTTGATGGTCAAGATCAAATCTACTTGTGTACAGCTCTCAGAGGCAGCTTGGTCCAGAGGGCACTGAGCTGGCACTCTGGAGACCTGTTTCACTCCCAGGTACTACCTGGTGCCAAAGGACCTTGAACGCAGCATTGCTACTCGGTTTCCTCTCAGAAGCTCTTCTGTTCTTGTAGCTTGGCAACATCTTCAGTGGGATTTGCCTCCCGTTACCCATGTGTATGGAGTCTAGGGAATTGAAACTTTGGTCTGGGTTGAAGGCCTTTAGGTGATGTAGTTGTACAAATAACAAAAAAGAGAAAATATTACTTTTTTTCTTCTTACAGATGGGGAAAATGGAGGCAGAGTTAGACGAGGTGTCTAAGGATGCACACCTATGTCCCTTCCTCTCTGTTGTTTCCCCCAGTAACTATCCAACACCATCAGCCCGAGTGAGTAATATTTTGAAGGAAAAGAAGCTTATTCTCAATGTGAGCTCTAGAACAATAAAAAAGTAAAGAAAATTAAATTTAAAAAAAATGAGTGATACATTTTCATTAAGTTCCAAACATACTGGGAAATAATGTCTTCTAATGACTGGAATTTAAAAGGGATTTAAATGTTTGACAGAGTTAGTTGTTATTCCATCACTTTGACAGCCAGTTGGGGATAACAAAAGCAATGAAAACATAGTGGACATATTTTCTTGCAGAGTGATGGGACAGGATTGAACAGTTTCAGCTGTAGGATTGGAAGCCACATAAAAAGGCAAAATATTGAGCGCTAAAGACCCCTAGGAACATTCTTCTATGTGTTTTTCTAATTTTAGTGCCCCACTTAAAGCTGTACCAGAAATGAATGGTTAAGAGTTTGGGTGTTTTGTCTTTGTTTACGTGGAGCTGGATCTCCAGCCACGAATAAAGCCTCCTACTCAGCAAAGAGCAGCGCATTTCCCCAGCATGGAAAAGGAGCCTTCTGATTGCTCTTGGTCTGGGCTGTGGGATTGGCATACGGGCTCTGTGAAAGACAGATCACTGAATCTGTATTTGAAACAGTCCTTGCAAATTTGCTAGTCTGGGCTCAGAGTTTGGCTTCCTTGTTCCTGTTATTTGCCTGAGCCTGCCGCCTTAGGTTGGCACGCAAGTGGAGTATTTGCTAGCATCCCGGCTCCTGTCAGGAATGTGTTTTTTTCTTTTAAGGAAGAAAATGGAGGGGTACGAACAGATTAAGATTAGTCTGGAGGCTTCAGAATTAATTCCCCCTCTCCTGTAGCATTTATGCGACAGAGAGCGTCTAGCATAAGGTGTCTCTGGCCCACGGAACTAAATGGTCTTTAAAGTCCCTTTCAACCCAAACGAGTCTATGAGAGTCTGTGATTTCTCAGTTAGGGAATTTGGTGGGATTTGGCTGTTTCAGATGTTCAGAATGGTGCTAAGTCTTCTTCGATTTTTTTCTTAGCTTCTGCCATCTTCAGATATGATATCTGAGATAAATAAAAGCATCCAGGCTTCCTTCTGCTGGTCTGAGCATGTCTGATTTGTGGGCACTTGTGCAGCTCTGCTGAAGAGGCTCCTGGGTCCAGCAACAGAGCCAGGGTAGCCAGGCAGCACTCTCCCAGCAGCAAGGGGCTCTCTGTATGTGTTCACTGGAGGTCTGTGCATTTTGGCTTTTGTGGGCTTTTTAATCTCTTTGGCTGTACGACAGGAAGGCTCATTGGCAATAAACCCATCTGCTGAAACTGAGAAGCATCCCCTGCCCATCCCAAAGTGTTGATGACCTTTAGTAGGACCATCCAGCTACTCCAGAGCTGTGTGCACTGCGAGTTGCGACCATTTCCCCAAGTGACTTGGATGGATCATGTGGACGCAGAGGGATGACAGTGTCTCACAGAGGTGTGCCCAAGCTGGTGTTGAGCTGCTGAGCTCCAACGCCTGTAGCACCACTGGAGGGCTCATGTAGGCTCACTGCAGGGCTGCTGGCAAGGGCTGTTCTCAGCAGGCTGTGACACTTTTGCCGTAGTCATGAACATCAGGAATTACACGGACTGTTTTAAAGACGGGGTCACCTCCAAGAGCTGCTCTCCCGCTTCTGGTTGCAGCATGCTGGCTTTGTGCTGTTTGGAAAATCCGTGTGGATTACTTAAAGTAGAAAAGGAAGTGTCCCATCTGGAGCAGTTTCAGTGGGTTCCTCCCAGCACTTGAGAAGCAAAGCCTCTACATCCAGGAAACTCTCCTCCTGCGGTTCCCCTCTCCAAAGGCAGAGTGACATTCCCGCCCTGCGTGGGTGGCGTTTGAGATGGTCCCAAGGTTGAAGCTTTCTAGGAGTGCAGCGGTGGGCGTGCTGACTGCGAGCAGTGCACGTCGGTCACACCATCGCTGGCATGCCTGTGGGCAGGGAAGTGTGCAGAGGGCAGGGATGTTCAGACGCATACGTGTGAGTTGAGAGGCGTAGCCAACAGATGATTTCATGTATGTTTGCGTTTGGCTTTTCTCTACAAGAAGGGGAAACCTTCCTGTGCTCATCAGCTCCAGCCAACGCGTGCGGCAAGCTGACGCTGCTCTGATTAGCACATGCTCAAATTGGTTGCATCTGCTGGTATGTATTAAACTTTAATCCTTTTGATAAGAGCACATCCGTGAAGATTTTTAAAGAAAGTTTTCTGAGATCCCAGATTATCAGCTTGTCACAGATGAACAGGATAAGAATGACCTTTGCAGGGTATTATTTCTTCCTCTTGTACCATTATCAGAGTGAAAATAAAGCAACACTTCTCCTGCTGTTTCTTTTTTCTGATGTATAATCAAGTTCACAGAAACCTCAGTAAGGTTTACTTTACCCCTTCCCCTTTATTTTTTTTACATTCATTTGGATCTTCTGACTATGTGCTTGGCTACAGCTTTAGATAACTACTAGTGTCGGATATATTGGACTTAAAAATCTGTGCAGGCATCTCAAATTTCTGTGGGGATAAAGATAAACATTTACTTTGGGAACAGTGATAAAAAGCAAATAATACCTCATAATTTGATCTTTTTTTCATTCTGCATTTGTGATTATTTTGTTGTGAGTGGTTGAGAGCAGAGCTCTTACTCTCTAAGGCTGTTCATGGCCTTCTACCTATTGTATTTTGTTTCCTATTGTTTTCCCTGCAACAGGACCAAGCTGCTGTATACCATCATCTCAGGAAGCCTGTCATCATTTCGCCATCCATATTAGTTGGCATTTGCTGTGGTTTGGCACTTCTCTCGAGGGGACCAGCTCACTTCACAAGCTGTCCCTGTTTCCAGCCAGTAAAGAGCAGCCGCCTCTAGGGCAAAGACCTGCATGTCGTTGGGACACAGACTCTGCTTCCATCCTCGCATGGGTCGATGCAGCTGAGTGCCTCAGCAGTATTAGATTTGCCACCACGACAGCAGTTCTGTGAAATATGAAAGTATGTTTGCTACTTCATGGGCAAGGGAGGACCCAAGGCACTGGGAGATGAGATAACTTGGTTTGCACGTGGGTCACCAGAGGAGCTGAGGCCAGACCATGGGCACCCCATCATGGATTTATCCTCCTCTCGTAGCACATGTGGATAGATGGGTGGAGTGTAAATGGGAATGTCCTGGGTCAAGAGGATTTGGAGAGGTCTCAGGTGTGAGGAAATACATCCAACTTGATCTTGGAGTGTGTGAAGCAAGAAGGGGAAATAAAAAAACCTTGTTTCATCTTTGAGCATGTGTTGCTTGACACTCAGCTACAGTTTTGTGATTTACAGCCAACAGACTTCTTGATGCAATGTCTTGACAGTAAACTGTGAAGGATTCAAACCCTCAGGCCCAGAAAGTTGAGGTGTCCCAGACCTGTCTCATCACTCTCTGATCTACCCAGCACTCTAGAAGTGGGAAGTTGAACTTTGTCCTTCGGCACAAGGCAGTGATTTCCCCACGTGCACGGCTGGTGCTCTCCTGCGCAGTGCCCACCAAGGAAATAGCTGGTGCATTTTGGAATGAAAGTGTAGCTGATAACTTTTTCCCACTCAGCACCAGCAGTTGGCATCTCCCCACACGTGGTTTGAATCCAGCAGCCGCCTTTAAGTGGGTCTAAGAGGGAGATTCATGAATGCAAACCTCTGTGGCTGGGGAGAAGGGATGCAGACCTGTGTCTCACAGGGATCTGCAGCGTGGTGCTGGCTGTCCTCGCTGTGGCCCATAGGTTGGCCCATTCACACGCACATGCTGTGAACTCTGAGCCCACTGCGTGTCTTGCAGTCCACATGAACTTTTACTCTTCCAGACTGCTCTGTAACCAGGATCTCTGACTTCAAACATGGGTTGTTTGGCTGACATACACAGATAAATGCCAAGGCTAATGCTAGAGGGAGAAGGGAAGCAGGAGAGGCGGTCAGGAGAGGTAATGGAGGAGAGCAGGAAGGGTCAGAATCCGCTCAAGATGCAAGACACAAGTCCATAGGAAATTAGGCTTCCTGTGCTCTGCTCTTTATGGTTTCTGTTCCTTTTGTGTAGGCTATTCCTCTTCTGCACACACTAGGAACCAGCTGTGTTTCCCTCCATGTTGGAGAAAGGAAATAGTTCAGAGCCAAGGGAACAACACAGCAGCTTAGAGAAACACCTGCATGGCAATGCATCACTTGGGACTTTGCTCCCACCGTGACCTGTGCTGGATGTCTTCCCCAGCCCATTTCCACCGAAGTGGGAAGGATGACACTGTGGTCTGTGCATTACACTCACAGCAAGGAGAGCATTCATTGCCTTGGTATACCTTCGAGTTACCTTGAAGCTCTACAGAGGCCATGGGAGTGCAGGCATAGATCCTGCTGACATGAGATACTCTTTAAAAGGGGTGGACAACTAACTTCTGCAGTTACAGTTTCTAAATACAATTGAAAGGTGAAGGCAAAAGCATGTTAGGGAGCCCTAGCATTTAAAGCACGGCCCTCACAAGTTTGTCGTGGTTACTTACTGGTGTCTGCTTGTGTGGGCACTTGCAGCTTTTCATTTTTTTTAGCCTTATAATGCCCTCAGGAGGGAGAAGTTTGATTCTTTTGTTCTGCAAATGGAGAGCTGAGGTACAGAGAGACCATGAAGCTCATTGTAAAACAGGGCTTTGGACAACATCAGTGACTGGGACACTCTGGGGCAGTGTTGTCATTCACTGGTCAGTCCTGTCTTTCGTGGTCTGCTTTTACAAGGGTCTGTCCTACCAGGGAGGGAGGACCCCTCTCTAGAGCCTTTGCTGGGCAGTCTGAAGACAGAGCAGATCTGTTCCCAGCCTCATTTCAGGTAGGGTCACGTGGAAGAATCTAGAGCCCTGCAGAAAAGTGAGAACTGGTCACGCACTTTCTACATTAGACCTTGCTACAAGTGCATAAATAAACATGACACATTTATAGCCTGAGCATATCTCAGGATTGTTGCAAGAGGTTCCTACTTCAAAACCGTTAACCATTAGAGGCAGATGCATCTGTGGATGGTTTAAGGGACTGTGTCTATATTTCCTCTTTTTGATTGCCTTTTGCCTTCCTGGCTGGAACCTTTTGAGAGATGACTGTGATGCTGAGATGCATTGTCTCTTTCTGCATATTAAAGCTGCCTAGGCTTAAAAAAAAATAAACTCAACCCACATCCAGCCTGTATCTGAAAACTATGAATTGATAGATCCTTGCTATAGCTCTTCACATAACTGTAAACTACTCCAGGCTGTTACAGTTTCATTGTAAGGAAGTTCTTTCTTTGACTCAGTCTTCTTTGCATCACAGTAAAATGCAATTAGGTGTCGTACATACTGTGGCTTGGAAGCACTTACAATTTTCTCAGCCTTATGTTGTCAACTTTTGCTCAATAGCAGGCTTGTGGACTGTGTCACTGTGCCTGTGTTAGCATATATTATCACCATATGGTGTTTCAGTAGTGAATATGAAACTTCTATGAGTATATAGAAGAGGATGAAATAGAAGAAAAAATTACAGCAAGATAAACCTAACATGCTGCTTCACAGCTGAAAGTGAGCACTCTAACTAACTGCTATTGCTATGGGAAATGAATAACATGTTGGTCCAATGGTTATTATTGTCTTCTCCCACAGATCTAAAAACAACCAAAAAAAACCAAGCAAAAATTGGACCTGGCCAGAAAAAATGAGATTTTGATGCAGTTGTTTTAAGTATTTCTGCCAATGTTTGCAGTCTGAGGCTGATTCCTCCCTGCCCAAGCAAAATATTCAAAGTCTTACAAAGAATTCTTCACTTGGAAAGAAGTAGCTTGATGTGCCTAAGTACAGTGAGAGCAGGGGCGGGTTGTGCAGTTTTCATGATGTTATGTGTAAAGACAGAGTAACCCAGGTCAGAGACTTTTCTTTCTTGTAGCACTGTTGTTTATCTTTGGGTTGATGAGAGACTGGGTATGTTACCCCCTCTGGACTCATTTGTAAGAAGTCAACGAGAGCCTGTTGTTTCCTCGGGAAGCTCAGAGCTGTGAAGAATTGCTGTCCTGCATATCAGCAATCACTCCAGTTGCCCTTGGGTTCTCAGTCATTTTGGTTCCTTCTTCCAAAACCATTGACTTGTGATCCAAGGAGAATTCAAGAAAGAGGAGAGGCAGAGTTCTGTTTTCATCCAGCAGAAAGCTGCGATGCACATACAGTTTCAAACTGTGATTATCAAGAGGGGAAGAGAAGGTGTGATTACTGTGCTGATTTGCAGAAAGACCAATGGTGCATTTCATGAGATATCGGTGCAATTGAGAACATTTTGCAGTCTTAAAAAGTGATGGATAAGTCACAGTTGTTCAGCTGGGATTTTTCTGAGCACTGTGTAGTTCATCAGGGAGATAGTACAAATACTGTGTTGAACTCTGTTTAATCTGTTTCTGGAAACATTTTGGCTGCAGTCTACATGAGCAGCTAATGTCCAAAGTGCAAGACAGGGGATCTGGCTGAGGAACAGGGTGGCCATGAAGGTCATGGTGTTTTATGAGGCCCCAGTGACACAGAGCTGCTACCATGCTCAAGACAGCACTCCCTGCTTCATACAACGAGCTGTGGCAATCCACACGGAGAATGCCGTCATTAAGCGCTGCTTTAGGGTGAGCGTACATCGCTGTTAGGTTTTGGAGGTATCTGGAAAAGCCAGCACCCCAAAGCAGGGTTCTATAATGCTGGAAGTCATCAAGCTTTTTAGCTTTTAGGCAAGACATGCCTTTGACAAGACTTGGCATTGACACTGTTGAGTAATGTGGTCATTTCTAACTAATGGCAATAAAACTTTTAGAGAACACCTGCTGTTTCTGTATTGAACATATGTGTGCGTGCTCATGTAAAATCACAAATGCGCGCAGGTCTAGAGAATGCAACTGATGTTTGTTGTCTTTCCTACAAATTGTATTTTAGAACACCTTAAAGGCTTCCTGTAAATAAAAATAATTTCAGAATTGAGCTCATTAATGAAGAGAAGGAGATGAGGTGAGGTACAAAGACAAAAAAAGGAGGTGTTTTGTTTTGGGAGGGGAACTTTTTAAAGGCAAACCAACCATCTGATGAATTTAATCGTTTGCTGGGTGTACTTAGTGATTTCTCAGGAGCACATATGGACAATCTCAGGAGACTGTCTGCATGATAGGAACTGCATGGAGCCAAAAACAAAATCATGGGCTGATCGCTTAGAAAGTATAAATGGAGGGACTATCTGGGAATCTCTGTCTCTTTCACTTATGAGCCAGTGCTGGATTATCCCCTATAATCAGTGCTTTCCTCAGCCCAGTTTCAAGTAAATTAAATGTAAATATCTCATTGCTTTCTTTGGGTGATTCTTCCGGACTGAAACATATACAGCTGCTAAGAGCTATTTGACTTCAACATTTCCTTGCTTAATTTAATCTCCTTGTTCTGAGTGACACTTCATATATGTGTCCGTGCTTGTGTGTTCCTACCGTGTGGATGCATACAGCATCTATACATACGGAGGTTGCAATTCCCCAGTACAAAGCTGTAATAAAAGGACTGACAGACTGGGTCTGTAATATGCCTGACCTGACAATTAGGCAAACTTATTACTGTGTCAGCCTGCCAGATGGATCATCTACTCATGATGTAACGTGTATTGCTTCCGAATGTATTGGAGTGCAGTTTCCTGTTTTATGTTTGTTGAGCTGAGAAAGGGAGAGGGAAGAGACAGTTTTATTTGAACTAAACCCACTCATTTCAAGTGCGTTTAATGATAGCAATATGTGACAGATAAAATAAAATCCTAGGCCCTGGTCCATGTTTATTTTAATTTCCAACAATGGGGAAAGATGGAAGAGATAAAGTTTTAGGCTACAAATGTCTCTTGTGAAACAGCAGCCCGAGCCCTGAAGGGGCTTTCCTTGCTGCACTCTGCAGGAGTCTCAGGTATGTCTGTCAGCTTTGCTGGGTACGAATTTGGGACTTTGGCCCTGAGAAAGGTCAGGCTGGACTGTTTGGCATCAGCTCTTCTAATTGTTTCCTCTGAGCTTACTAAAGATGGTAAAACTATACTGAAAGAGTACGAGGTTCGAGGAAAGAAATAGTCTGAAGCATCTGTCACTAACTTGAACTTTCTTCTAATGTTGTCCCACCCTGAACCTGAGAGGCAGATGAATTCTTCTCAATCCTGCTGTAGATGTGTCCCTGAGACACTCCTACTTTAGCAGAGGCAGTTGGACTAGATGATCTCTAGAGGTCCCTTCTGATTCTGTGAGATGGCCAGACCTCTCATCTGCTGATGTGTAACCTTGGTTGACCCATCTTGTCTCTCTGGGCTGCACTTCTCCTTCTGTTAAGTATGAATAAAGCAATTTCTTTGCCTGCCTGGTTAGTGTAAGGTGCTTGGGTGAGTGTTCAGTACCTGGTGTGGTGAGGATGTGCAGGTAATGTTGTGGTATTTGTGTCCTGTAGTATTTACATTCAGACCTCTGGGGCTTTCTTCTCTCCAATCTTCTGTCACTGCAGCATGGGTGGATTGGGATAAATCGTCTCTCTCCAAGGCCTACGTTGAGCACAACGTTGTAAATTTGTGCAACGGTTTCACTTTTCTCTGTGGCTTTGAAGTACTTAACAAGGTGCTGTTCTGCATTTTCAAGCTGTTGTCTTCTTGAACAGCCTAAGAACTCCCTGCACATCCAAACCATATCCCTCGATCTACTAATACACTTCTGAGGAGCTCTAAGTTCATGACATGAAAAAATGTGAAGGAGATCCTCTTGTTCTGAAAAGATGCTTGAACTGGCTTCCCAAGTGAGGTGTTGTGCCCAGCAGCTGGGAATTTTCCCTGCAGACAAGTGCAGTTTGGTAGAGGGAAGGCAGTCAAGCTTTGTGCTCAGGGCTGTCATCTCCGCGGGAGATGCACTGTGTGTGGATGTACTAGCACATCCAGCACTAGCTCCATCACATGCTATTGACTGACCCTTCATTAATCGAACTTCGCACATGCAGAAGAGACTGCAGTTTCCCTCTGATGAAAGATTATCCCCTTGAGGAATTTTTAATATCTTATTTACCTGCCACGTTTTCGTAAGCATATTAAGTGCTGGCTGTTGTGAAGATCCAGCTCCAGCTTGGCTCATTTGATGAAAGCTTTGGTATCCTCTTTCTGGGCTCAGATAAATGCTTTGTAGTGTTGTTTGTAGTCTGCAACTGAGCTTGGAGGGAAGTCACAGCTTGAGTGTGTTCAGTCAAGTATGTTTTGTCCCGGCTCCCGTCCTTATAGTATTGGTCTACTGCTGTGGGCTGTTTCTTTTTTGATGGAAGTAGCACAAGTCTGATTTTTAGAAAAAGAATCTGTCTGGATCAGAAATTAGAATTTAAGTCTTGGCTTTTCTTTATCTTTCTGTCAAGTGTCAGTGTATATAGGCCTCAAATTAAGAATCAAAGGTTGTCCCTTCTGTGTGAGATGAACAGTCAGAGGAGGAAGACAAGAGTGGTGCAAATTCATAGCAATACTGCCACAGAATATTTGCCTTTATCGAAGAATTTGCTGTTCGCAGAGGTTGGCTCAGTAAGAATTATGTCTTCCACAATAGTCAGGGATTTTTCCTCCATCACATCATCTAATTGCTTTATGAACTCACTTAAATCTCCAGGATTTAAAGCATCCCATGGAAGTGAGGCAGACCCACCTTCTTCTTTATGTTCTCCATTTGCGTCCCACTGGCGTGTTTCATGTTACTTCTTTCTAGCACTGGAAGAGACAGAACAGTCCTGTCTCTTGTTTGTACTGCTCAGAGTTTTAGCTGTCTCTTTTCAAGGCTCAGGGCTCCTGGTATACTTAGTTATTTCAGAGGAATCTGAAAAATTTAAGTGTGGTATCCATTTGTTTCTCGTTAGGTGTTGCTGTCTAACTGCAAACTGCTGAATTTGAATGCCAAAAAAATGGAAGAGGCTCCTGAACCTGTGTTATTCCCTTTGTTATTTGCTATTGACTAACTGTGGATTTTGTTAGAGGTGGAGCCTGTGACTCAGCTGTGGGACTTTTTTTTCAGAGCAACTTCCCTAGTGCCCTGTTTTTTCATATTTTTTTTTAAGTCATTGAAGGATAAAATATTCTGACTAGGTTTTGGCCTCTTTGTCAAGGTTTTTTGCATGATAGTTCCCAAAGACAGTATCCATGGGCACTTTGATGCTCGCAAATACAAAGTGATAGGAAAGATATGACTGATTTGGGAGAAGTCTGATGTAGCCACGGTAACTTGGGAACCAAACGGAATCTGCTGTTTCCCCTTTCTTCCCAGGTCCCCTGTATTTTCAGTAAAATTTTGAATTGTTCTGGCATTAAGTTTCCCATGTGTGCAACAGAAATGGTAATAATCACATAACCCACCTATCTGTCTGCCTTCAGAAAGGATTTTCAGATCTTCAGCTGAAAATTCTTCTGCTAGCACAAAATATTATAGTTTTGCCAGCTTATGTAAAAAATTATTTCTTACCATGAAAAATCAATATATCAAGTACTTCTATTTTCTGTAAGGGAATTCAGCATCAGATTCTTCCAAATGTGTTAGGTAATGTTTTGCATTATAGATTGTGTGCTGTTAATTTAATTTCAAGTTCTAGGCAGAGAAGAAAATGTAGAGTGTACTTTAGTGATTTATACTGTGATTCGATCAGTGTGTTAGCAGTCTGGAGGATCTTTCAGAAACATCTAAGAGTTCAATACATTAGAGATGAATAAGATATGTACATGAACATGTGTGCTTTTATTGCTAAAGCTAAATTAAAACTTGAGCCCTTTTGGGCTGAAATAGCTAACACTTCTCCAGCTCTTTTTCTGTCTTCCAAGACTCCTTTGCACAACCAGTATGAATCAAGTGTGCTCTGCAGTATTCTGCTGCTTTAACATGGGGACCTGTAGAGACAGTGAAAGCTCTGTATAGAAAGTATTGTAAAGTGAGGGAGGGAGCCCAACAAAGGTAATTATACAGACACTCCCACTCTATTACCCTTTAGAGAAATTGAGCCTAACATTCTGCTCTTAAGTTCGTTAAACTATTCTTTTTGGGTGCAAGGATCTTATTGAGGGAATGAAATAGCTACACTGTGTAATCAGGATGGGAATTGGAGCAGATCGTTATATTTACTCATTTGATTAGCCATAAAATAGCTACTGAAGTCCCCATTTTAAATCTGCTTGGCAATTGTGCAGCAGGGCAAACTGGGTGTTTTAATTAGAAAAGAAAAAAAGATTGTGGTATTTTTTTATAAGTAATAAATGTATAAACACACGCACATTGTGATCTTGTTTATGTAAATAACCTCTTCCCTGTGGGTGTTCTTGCCTCCTAATTGTTCAGGGTCTGTCTGCTTCCAGCCGCACAGAAAAGGAGAATGAAAGTTTCTGCACATCTGCTTTGGAAAGCGTGATGTCTGGGATCCTGCCAAAGAGATTTAGATTAGCCATTAGGGCAAGACTGCTAAGAGAGGGATAGGTAACCCCAGAAAAAGATGGCACGGAAAAATGGTAGGTCCTTGATTACTAGAGGGGTAAACATCTGTCAGGAACAATTTAAGCAGGGTCAGTCCTACCTTAAGGGAGAGGGCTGGACTGAACAACCTCCTGAGGTCCCTTTCAGCGTGTCAGATTTCTGTAAGAAAAGTGAGACCACACGACATTATCGGAGGTTGCCTTTGACCAGCTCCCGTTCCCCGAAGGGGCTGAAGTCTCAGGTGTGCTCAGACAGGGGCACCTCTGAGACCTGCAGGTCCTTGGCTGCCTCGCAGTCTTCAACTGCTTTTGTGCTCTGTGAGCAGCTGAGGATGCCCTGCTTTCTCTCTAAAAATAATTCCATGCCCTGCCACTGATCTGTCCATAAAGGCTTGGAAATGAGCCATTGCTGAAGGTTTGATTTTCTGGCTTCCTTTGCCATCTGAGGGACTTGGAAATCAGAGCAGATGTTCCAATGGCACCAAGCTCTGAAGCCACTGGTTTCTCTGTCCAAGATCGTACCATCTTAATGCTTCTTACGTATATAATATTCCTTTAGGAAGCTCAACAGCTGCAAAAGTATTTCACTTTTTATTTATTTGTTTAGTTTTAGGACAACCTATTTCACAACAGTGAAATAAGCTTTATTGCAGAGCAGACTTGCTTTTTAAACGCATTAGACTATATGTGGAGTGATGACTGTTGGCAAGGGTGTGTTGTGCTGCTTTACCTTTGCGGGTCACTGAAATGTCATGTTAATAATGACAATAACAAAATCATTCTTGTGATGTTGCCTGTGGATGACAAGGCCTTTGGGCAGCAGAAAGGGGCACAATAGTGCTTTAACATGACAGTTGTAAGGGGTGGAATAAGTATTTAGCCTAGTGACTCTTTTTTCATGGACAAATTCTCCAGTATTTCCTTTTTCAGTCATTGAGTTAGCTGGTGCCCAGGATTAGGACCCACTTGCAAAGGGCCAGAAATCTTACTGACAGAAGTCATCCCCAGAGGGGCTTAGAGCAACCTCTCCCAGATGTGCTATGGGGACCTGGAAGAAGCCACCTCAGGGGAAGAAATACCAGAACTGGCTGTTCTGTGTCTGCCACTGAAGACATTAGTGCCTGGGGTTGTTATTCTGGCGTCGTTCCACAGCATTAAATTGTATAAGCAGGACATTGGGCAGGCAAAACAAACAAACAAACAAACAAACCCCAAACAAAACCCCAAACAACTAAACCCCAAAAAGAGCCATTAGTAGGCCCAGTATACCATTAGGTGTAACTTCATGGCCAGGAGAATAAGCACCTAATTATAAGAGGTTAGAAGTGTGCTGTAAATTTTAATGAACATTTTATTATCTTTTTAATGTGGCTGGGACACCTGCAGTTGGATGGAGCTGTTCTGCGTTGCCCTATAAGCACCTCAGGGCCCACTTGGCTGGCAGGAGGAGCAAGGTCTAAGGGGAAAAAGGGAAGCTGCATGGTTTAGTTTTCACTTGATTGTGGCAGGGAAGATATTTAAGGACTTTCTCTGAAGTACTACATACCAGTAGCTCCCATTGAAAGTAATGAAACACTTGGTGTGGGTGCCAGTTCTCCTTTTCTTTCCATCCATCAGCCTTTGCTCAGATCCTTTCTATGCCAGAAGGATGGAGAGAACCCCAGTGCAGCCTCACAAGCTGCACTCAGAATAACTGGCTGAGTGACCACGCTGGAGGAACATTTCTAATGTTATATCCCTCCTTTTGATGCGTGCGTTTCCCAAGTGAGCAGCTGCCTTGCACCCGGGGAGGCAGGGTTTGTGTTTAGAGCATGTCTGTGAATTGCAAGTGTTGGACTGGATCGAGCTGTCGCTGTGTCACTTAAATGTTACAATCTCTCAAGCTGTCACGATGACTTTTAAATCGAAGCAAAGGTGATGGCTTTCTTTTCGCATCAACAGTCGCGCCCTTTCCAGATCTGTGTGCTCTGGCACTCTGCCGTGTGCTTTTTTGGTTTTAGGATTTTTATGCTCTTGACTTCCTCTCCTTTGTTATCTGAAGGTTATTTGTGGCTCACCTGCCTGGCTGCTGTGAGGGCATGGTTAGATTAAGACACACAACTCTGTGCTTTTGGCCAGTCAAGTGCTTCCAGCCAAGAGTGTAACTCTTCATAGTAATTTGGTGTTATTTGCACAGGATTCTCTCCCTTCCAGGGAAAACTGTACAATTCTAATAGGATCTAAAAGAGCTCCTAAAGGAAATGTTTAACTATTTCTCTAGAAGTATGTAAAAAATTTCCCACGAGGACTGTTTCTCTTCTGCGTGGTGGAGGAGTGAGAAAGTATTGAGTGAGATTTCCCAAGAGATGAGCCTGAATATGGCTATTCTGTAGACAAATCTGCTATTATTGCTCATTGCAGGGACATGCAACAGTGCACAGGAGCAGCTTTGGCTTTACTGGTGTTCTGCCTCTTCAGAAAGGGCTTTCTCTTCTGGAAGAGCTGATCTCAGTAACGCTTGATTGGAGTCCAGTCACTTGGGTACCTCTCCTCAGTGAAAAAGTGCTGGGTTGGCTTGCTGAGATGATCTCCTGTAGGTGGAATGAGTTGCCCTCATACAATCCCACCACTAACACACACAGAGCTTTGGTCTGTGGAATGATGGCAAGGGCACAGCTATTCCTGTACATGTCCAGCTGTAAATGTTGGGAAGTCTTTGTGGATTTTTTCCAAAGGCTGAGTATGCTATGTTTGGCATTTACAAAACAACAAGACTGATGAATTTGTTTATGTGGCAGGCAGTGGAGAATTCATTGCGGTCCTGGTGAATCCATCAAAAGTTATTGGTCTCATGCTAATCCCTTAAGATCCTGCCTGGACTGGAGCAATGCCCACCAGGAGTCTGATGAGCCTAAGCTATCAGTACATGCTCCTGCTCCTGATCTGTTTGTAGTATTTGGTCTTTGCAGGTGGAGCATTGGTAGGTGAGGAAGTGATGACTTGCAGTAAGAGCAGCTGGAATGCCTGAGCTGCTCTGGCAGCTGGGCACTTACATACTTGTGTTTGGGTTCATAGTTGCTGAGATTTTGGGTAGGAGGAAAAGAAAATCAAGTCTTGAAAGCTATGGGAAATTTGGTTTTTGACATCTGAGTAGCCCATCGAGGCTAGCGCGTTGCAAGGGATGTCCTTTTCCAGGCTAAGCTGGGAGGTGATTAGGCTGCTGGTTTTGCAGGGCTGTCTGAAGGCAGAAAAGCCCAGAGCCCCATTTTAGCCTTCCCAGCAAATGACCAAGTCATCTCCACTTCTGGGTTGGTGACATTGCAGTTGAGTTTCTCCCAGCCCTTTGGGCTGTCCATTTTTGGGTCACCTCCAGTTTTAGATATGCAGGAGATGATGTGGAAATGCCCTCTTCCTGGCAGGAGTGGGCAGTGACTAAACTCACTATTGCAGTCAGCTCTTGGCCCAGGCACTCCATTGGTATAATTAATGATGCACGGAGGTGAGCAACAACTTCTCTGCAGCCCTTTGCAGGCTCTTTGGAATCTGCCCGTGTGGCGTTTCTGTCTGTGTGTCCCTCTCCCATTCAGGGTTGGTGAAATGACTAAGTAGTGCTGACGGCATTGGTTGTTGGCCTGTATTAATTATTTCCACGGGTTCTATTTACTTGCGTGTTCCCTATGGGAATGCTGTGCATACAGATCACAGCAGCACTTAATTTTATTGCAGTAAGCGGCTGAGGTTGAGGAAGGGGAGGGGGAAGAGGAGGGAAAGGGTCGTGTATGCGTCAGCCCTGTCAGACTTTTCCTTCTGTTTCATTTGTGCTGAGGTTTTTATTATCATTAAGCCGATTGTATCTGTGGCACAAAGGGCTGAGTTACCTCGGTAACCACACTAGCTGGGATGGTAATCCATTTATAGCATCACTGCTCAGGTCTGATTAAATTAGCATGCTGGTGACGTAAATGCTTGGCTGGGTGATGCTGACAAGGCTGCTCCTAATAGGAACTCTCGCCCTTACATTTATTCTCATTTATTTCATGAGACCCCTGCAGGAAATGTACAGAAATAAGGCTACAGATGATTGACTCTTGTTTTCAGAACAACTTGTGCTGCTAGCAACAGACAGCCCTTTATCTGAATGCAGACAGCAGCCTGCACATTTTGCCTTGTTTCCTCCCGCTGCAGAATTCCCCACACAGCCCTGCTGAAGCAGAGCCCCGGTCTTGAGCCCTGCTTGCCATCTGCCACAGCAGCGGCAGGAGCAGCAACTCTGTCTGATGGTTTATTTCCAGACACCGCTACAAAAGAAATAAAAAGGATAATAATAAAAGGAAAGGAACACCCTAGTTCTTTGCTCCCTCTTGTGAAGTTCCTGTGAACACAGACATCCTTTTACTCATTCGAAACAAGCCAGTTACTTATGTCTGAATTTTCATCACTGAACAATAATGTTCAGTGCTAGCATTTAATACCATGTGGATCAAATGCTTTCAGCATCCTCTGTCCAGCCCCCTTGAGGGATAACACTCACAACTGCATGATCACATAGTTGTGCCTGTTGTTTGATGAAGTGGTGAGAACAAGAGGACTGAGAGTTGCTGAAACTCCTGGCTTCCCTTCCCAGCCCTGCCTCTGATTTACTGGATAAGCGGTCTTTGGGGCAGGCGGCTTCCTAGCAGGCTGTTTTGGGCTCCCAGGACTTCAGTTTTTCATCTGTGAAAAGAGAATTAAAAAGGATGCTTCCCCCACACACACCCTTCCTTTTTGTAAGAGGCATGGGAATGATTAAGTGTGTTAAAGTTCCAAAAGCATTTGGAGATCCTTAGGTGGAAACTCTGAGTTCTGAACAGTTTACCATTTTAATTGTCAGATTTGATTTATCCAGTCAGCATAGAAGGATTTAAAAGGATTTTTGAACAAAAGCAGTTTTGGGGATGGAGGACTAAAAATGCAATAAATTTTAAGTAGCAATAAATAGTTTGGCGTTTGCCCTGGAGTGTGAGCACATGTGGCTGCACAGAAACCACTGGAGCTACACCTGCTTTGAGTCGGATTTGGACGTGGAAATCTGTTATTTTTGAAATAAAGAGCATGGGCTTGAGTTGTGAATTTGCAAGCCCAGTGCTTTCATTTTCTGGGCTTGCAAATCTACATCTAGATCTTACAGGGCTTTTCCTTGTGAGTGCTGGGGAAAAGGGATGGTGTTTGGGTGCGTGGGAGCCCTCTCCCCATAACTCTCTGAGCTCTGGTCGCTTTCTTAGGGAAGGCTCCAGCGCTCGGGGGATTCTGCCCAAAATTTTAGAGACATTGCTCTATAAAGATGAGAGGCACTGAATTTCTCAGTGGCGATGCTTCACCAGCTGAGCCCGTTTGCTCACTGCTCCCTACACAGCGATGGGGAGCAGCCGAGGTGAGGATGCTCCTGCCCGCTCCTTGGTTTGTGGGGAACACGTGTCCTCTAGCCGTGGTCCCGCCAGCACCACGCTGAGACATCGGCTCTGCTCACGAGCCTCCCGCCAGAGCAGGTGCACTTTGTTAATGAAAGTATTTCCAAGGGTTTGGTTCAGTTCAAAGCATTCCTCCATCAAGAAGTCCCGAATCCACGGCCTGGGATGCCTTACTCTGGGGCTTTCCTTTACATTTAAGCTTGAATAACTTAATACAATTAATTTACAATTTCCAGCGTAAAAATTGTAGAAGCCACCACAACAGTGTGGTCAGGAGAGGTTGTGGTACTCCTTGGCTGGACTCTGCTTCCTCCAGAGATGATGGGCACAAGCAGAATTTTGCTGCTTTATTTACTCAATAGATTTCACCTCCTGGTAGAGTGAGCTGCCTCTGAGGGACGTGGACTCGTGGTGACCCACTCAGCACATGAGGTGATGGAACGTCTTAGCAGAAATGTCCATCACTCAGAAAGGGGGACTTGTGACTGTACTGGGAAGTCATCCCTTTCCTCCTCAGGTCCACACCATCTCTGATTAATAAGTAAATAATCAGCTCCCTCTTAATTATCACCTTTTATTTAGTTAACCTGTGTGCTGGGGCTGACAAGAGTGTGTGGAGAGGAGGTGGCTGTCTCTGTTCCAGCAGCATTCACAAGCTGACTGGCAGGATTTCAGCATCAAGACCATGCCCATTTATTTCAGGGGCATCATAAGAGCCTGGCTGAGGTCTGAGCCCCTCCTTTTCAGGTTTGTTTTTTGTTTGTTTTTTTTTAAGATTTGTCCAAAATAAGTCATATTTTGGTCTGAAGGGTCTGCTGCTGACTTGGTTTGCTGAAGTAGAAGTTACTGAGGCTCTAACGAGCTCGAGTCAGACGAGGACCACAGCACAGGAGGGAAAGTCCCACTGAAATTCCCCTCCCTTCCCCACAGGTTTCTGTGATTTTTGGCATGAGTGCGTTGCTTTAGAGTGCCTGGAAATTTTCATTATAGGTGAGCAAAATTTCAACTCATTTGTCTACCAAATTAGAGCAAGGCAGGGGATGCACAGTAATAAAATTCCTCTTTGTTGAAACAGACCCATTCTTGCTCATTTGGAGAAAAAGAGAAGCCTCTCTTGTTTGCATGTGTTTTGATTTTGATGCTGCTTGAGCCTGGTCCCTCTCCTCTCTGAAGTTCTTGGAATATTTATATTTTATTCCAGCAGGAGGGGAATCCGTTGGCAGAATTTGGTTTAACACCATGGCAATTTCTTTTTATTTTTTTGGGAGGTGGGGGGAAGTAAGAACTGGGGGATTTTTGCCTATTTTTATTGTTTTAAAGGAAAGTTTGCTGCTTATTATCTCGAGAGCTTTTATCTGATGCTGAGTCATGGAAGTGAGAGCATGTGTAGGCGTCTTAGCATAAGAGAGAGTAATTCTGTCATTTACATTTACAGACAGTTATGCTTTCCAGAAAACTTTTTTTTGTGGGTTGCAAAAGTGATTAATCTGCTGCTGAAACTGTCAAAGAAGGTTTTCTGTTTAAGAATTTTTTTGAAAGAGAGAAAAATCTGTTTCTACTTATAGGAAATAATAAGGTAGAAATTGAAATTAAAAAAAAAAATCATACTGAAAGAACAGACAAGAAAATGTTCGCTTTCCTAATGATATTTTTCCTTTTTTCTTTTTATATATCTATCCATCTGTCTATCAGCCTATATATCTATCTGTCTCTCTCATGGAAAAGTCGTGTGGACTTTGACAGATACAAAACTAAATATAGTAGAATTATGGCTTAGTTCAGCGTTATCAATTCCAGCTGTTAAAAATAACATGGAATCAGTTTAAATCATTTGTGTTTTCTCTTTAAAGCAAAATTTATTTCAATTTCTTCTTAATTTTCCATCAGGTTGTTTAGCTTTTATTATGTTTTAAGCTTTTTATGCAATCTTGAAAATTACTTTTTTTTTTTAAATGAAGTGCAGAGTCCTCAATTAAGTATTTCTCTGCAGTAGTAGTAGAATGGATGATTTCTTTTCCTTCCTTTTTTGTTTTTGTTTTTTCATTTTTTTCATTTTCCACCTTTTCCTTTAAAAAAAAATCTGGTAGGTGTTTCTTTGATTATTTTTTTTAAAAAATAATTAATTACAGCTAAGGCAAAACCTTTCTTCCTTAGATTATATTCTCAGTGGTGAAAACTGTGCCATTGGAAGGTTAAAGAGAGTTTACGGGTTTCAACCAAAGTTATAGAGACTGTTGAAATCAATAGCATGATCTGCTCTGATATTTGTTTATTGTACCCATGCTTAAGGACAAACTGAGCATGAAATATTTAGCCTGGAAGTTTTGAGTTTTTTCTAACAAACTAGGCAGAGATGTTTTCAAATGATCTTCGTTAGGGTAGGGATTGAGGCACAAAAACCTGAGCCGCTTTCAACATAGTTTATCCCTTTATAAACAGTGTATATCTGCCCAATAAAAGCTTATTTTTGGCCTTCCAGTGTAGCTGATGCTGTGTGGTTAGTCAGAGGCAAAGTAGCTAAACCAGGATGCTGTGCTGAAAGCTCTAGTTGTCACAAGTAGCCTTGGGCAGAGGGAATGATGATGATTACCCATCATCTCACCTCCTGCTGAGGAGAGTTGGCAGGGCAGAGGGGATCGTCTCTCCTGTGAAGATACACTTGGAACTAGGGCTGTTTAGTCTTGAGACGGCTGAGAAGGGATCTTACGAATGCATACAAATATCTGAGGAGTGGGTGTCAAGAGGAAGGTGCCAGTCTCTTTTCGATGGTGCCCAGTAGTAGGACAACGAATAATGAGTATAAGCTGCAACACAGGAAGTTCCACTTCAACATGAGGAGAAGCTTCTTTACTGTGAGGGTGATGGAGCCCTGGCACAGGCTGCCCAGAGAGGTTGTGGAGTTTCCTTCTCTGGAGACTTTCAAAACCTGTCTGGAGGCGTTCCTGTGTGGCTGCTCTAGGAGATCCTGCTCTGGCAGGGGGGTTGGACTAGATCGTAGAATCAAAGAATCGTAGAACAATTCAGGTTGGAAAAGACCCTTGGGATCATCGAGTCCAACCATTGACCCTACACTACAAGTTCACCCCTAAACCATATCACCCAACAGTCTATCTAAATGACACTTGAACACATCCAGGGATGATCTCTAGATCATCCAAACCCTAACATTCTATGATTCTATGATTCCTCTCCATGTCTCACCTAGCTGAAGCCCAGACCCCAAACCCCAAATGCCGTGTCTGGTTGCTTACTTTTGTTAGAAAGATTGTTTTTAGCATCTACCCTTTCTTTTTTTGTCATCTTATCCCCCATTTCTTGCAGCTGTCCTTTCACCCTGCTTCTGGAACAGGCTGCCCAGGGAAGTGGTGGAGTCACCATCCCTAGAGGTATTTAAAAAACGTATAGGTGCGGTGCTTAAGGACACGGTTTAGCGGTGGACCTGCCAGTGCTGGGTTAACAGTTGGGTGTGATGATGTTCCAACACAAACAATTCTATGATTCCTCAACCATACCAGCTTCAATGACGGTCCTTAGGCTTTCAGCAGAAAATGATTTGTGCTGTGCAAGGGGAATATTGATTTTTGTATCACATGGCCCATGAAGCTTTGGATCTCCTTGGTGTGGTTTGTGTCTAGCTTTTAGTAAAGGTGAGCTTTGGGCCCTGTGAGATTTCCTGTTTGGGGTGAATGGACTATGCATTTAGATCTTTGCTCTGCGAAGCCACACTTTGCAACTGGACTTGTAAATTAAAGCAGGGAGGGAATTAACCTGGCTTAATCTTAGTTTTGACAATTCTGTTGAGAGGCCAGTGACTCATTTAGAGAATTCAGCGAGTCCACGAGAACTAGAATGATACTTCTGAAAGCTTATAGAATGTCACTGCTTTGTGTTTTAACAATTGGGTCCTGCAGTGAATTCTTGTGGGTTGTTATGGAAAAGAGATTTATTGATTACTTGTGATGCCAGGACGCTTGCTCCATGCATAATTTTTTTTTCTTAAAATACAAATACATCATGAACCACACACACACACACACAAAAAAAAGATGCATTGCAAGCTAGAAATGAAATAGGATTTAATTCCTCCATAAATTCGGACCCAGACCTGAATTCTTTCTAGTCTCCTCAAGTTCAGGTTTGGAGCTTAATTTGACCTGTGACAAACATGAACGAAAACCATGAAACTCCAGTTTGAATCCAAAATTCCTTACAGTTTTTGGGCATCCATTGCTGAGTTTTGGAGAGTGTTGAGCCCTTGTTAGAACATTGTTGAAGCCAAGCTGCTCAGAAGGACTAAATTAATACTCCCTAGTCCCAAATTTTTTAGCATTTAGCTCTCCTGCCCCAGGGCTAGAAAGTCACTGTTTCAAATTCTGCAGTTAAAAATGTCAAAACCAGTTAGGCTATAAATCCCAGTAGCCATCAGTATGCATTTATACATCCACCACAAGGAAAGAAGTGAGGAGAGAGGGAGGATATGTCTGTTTGTTTTGAATTACCGTGCTTGTTTTTAATTCCTAATGCAGAAGCGCTTGCGGACGGGTGCAGAGGTCAGGGTGCACAGCTGGCCCGAGCTGGGCTGGGTGATGCTGCTGCCATTGCGTCCCGAGCTGGGTGCTTGGAGGTGCTGAGGTTTAGTCCAAGTCGGGCTATATTTAGCCTTGATTATAAATTTCATTTGCTGTCGTTCAGGTTGCAGCAGTACGAATTGCCAAGATTTCCTTTACATGATGAGTATTGAGCAAGGCTGGACGGTTATCACCTGGAGGAGGTTAGATCCACAGGAGGCATTACGGGTTGTGTGGAAACGTCTGCTGTGCTCCCAGGGGGCAGAAAGCTCCTCCAAGTTCAGAAGCAGTAGAGGGACCAAATCCCCATCCGCAACAGCCAGCATATTTTGAGCAAATCTTCTGGAGTCAACACACGTGCTTAAGCTGGCATCAGTGTCACTGAGATCAGAATCTGGCTCAATGTAAGGCAATTTAAAAAAAATAAAATAACTCAGGCAGCAAGAGGTATTGAAGAATATTCTTGTTCTGAGCTGTGACTGTGATAACCTTAATCCAATCAGCAGCCATGGAGCAAATGTCTTGGAATGTTATTTTGGTCTGAGAACAGTGTAAGCAAGGAAAATTATAAATCGTAACTTAATTGGGCTCATTAGGTCATTGTTGATGAAGTTTAGCAACATTCTGTGTTGTGTATTTTTTTTTCCTATAACTACCAAGTTGAGTGGGGTGTAGTAGAAAGCCTGGTATTAAACTAGTGTGTGGGACTAAGCTGCATCAAAAAAAGTTGACAATTTCAAACTAAGTATATAACCTGTTCAGCAGTATTAGTTGCTAAAAACACAGCTTTTGCATTCCAGTTAAGAATGAAGAAAAGATTTTTTTGGTTGTTTTTGTTTTTTTTGTGTTTTTTATATTCAAACTTACAATGGCTATTTGTGGGTTTGTTTCCTCAAGGCATATTTAGGAAAACTGGATTAATTTATAACTCGTTTGCAACAGAACCAAGCCTGGTGAGGCAATGGATTTGACATTGCTTTACACAAGCTTTTTAGACTGACACTGTTATGATTCTAAATTTTTATCAATGTGTCTTTTGAGTAAACACTTTATTAACCATACACTTAATGTAATTATATGTTCTTTGTGAAGAGAGGAGAATAGTGAGGAAACTGATTATTCTGAGTTAATGCATTAATATAAAAATATTCTGACTTTTTATGTTCTTTTATATTCGAGTATTTCTGTGACACAGATGGCATTTTTTGTTGTGCTATAAATTAGTGCTCTCTCTTCCACTTTCCTGATTTGTTACAGTACTGTCTTGGTGGTATAACTAGACATGCTGCAGTGGGTAAATTTTATGTTTCTTGGAGTATGTATTTACATACCTATAGAATAATTTAAAAAGCCATGGCAGGTGAAAGAAAACCTTTCCAGTCAGATAGATTTCTCAACATTGGACTTGGAGTCTGTGATATTGTGGAAAGACTAAGGTATTTCGGGCAGCGGTGATAACCCAGGCAGGCAGATAAACGAGGGAACGTTCCACTCCACTTCCCAGAAGGAGCCATCTGGGAAAACAGTTAAATTTGACCTGTTGTTGGAGCTTGTCAGCCTTTTGGAAAGGTGTACATTGGTCGTAATAGGAAAATAACCTCTCTGTCACATCTGCCTGGCTCTTATGGGTTTTTTTTTTGGTTGAGCTGTTATTTTTTTGGTGAAGCTGCATAGTTTTTCTCTGCTGCTAACCACTCAGGTTACTAACTTGAATCATTTTGTAGCCCACTAAAAATATTGGCGGATGACGGTGAGTTTGGACCTCAAGTGAACCATAAGAAAGCAGATGTTGTATGAAGACGGAATTGTTCACTGATGCTTCTCTTCTTCTCTACTACTATTCACACAGGCTTTAAAATATGGGGAATAGAAGAATAAAACCACATGTTTTTCACAAGAAATAGAGACAATACTGACATTTGAAAATGTTTATGCCATGTGGTAGGATAATTTTAAAAATCTGGTTTAATAGAGTTTTGGAATTTGAAAAGATAAATAAGTTATAAATGCGAGCAATCGGGCAAATAAAAGGAATCGTAAACAAGTAATAAGTAACACAAACTAAAGCAAGTAGTGTCTGAGTGCGTATGTATTTCATATTATTTTATGTGTGCATATACACACTTTTTTAATGTTCTCTAGAATTAATAAAGGAGGAAAGCCTGCATACTCTATAAGCACTCTAAAATTCCTTTGCAATTTCGTAGATAATTAGAAGCTTTTATAGAGTTTTCAGACTGTTCTTTAAATCTGTTTTTCAGCTCCCAATAGAAGGTGGTAACTTTTCCATGTAAATTGTAGAAGGTGTCTCCAGAAGACTTTATGAATATGTGAATTTTGTCCTGTCAATCACAGGTGCACATCCCTTCCCCTCATTCCATTGTACCCACGTCTTCCACTGTACCTTTTAAATCCATTTTTTATAATCATGATACACATGCATGGATAGGATCTGTATAACCCTCTGACCTGCCTCTGTTTATCATGCACACAAACTTCTTTTCCATTACAAATAGCAAGTTTTAAAAGGAAGAAGAAAAACGTTTTAAAGTCTGTGGACAGTGTAATTATGATACTTTAAGCTTCACTAGCTTAGTAATAGCAAAAGTCATAAAAATACTTGCTTACCCAAAGTTCTTATTTATAGGGAGATGGGGGGTTCCCCATTGTCAGGCAGCGCAACATTTTGCCTAAATTAAGCAAGGAGACTTAGTCAGCCCATTAGAAAGGCCCGGTTTGCCGAATAGAAATGCTTTGGGCACTCCTGCATTGCTAAACCGTGGAGAAAGTGTTCCTTAAGGAGCTCAGTTTCACTGCTCCATGCACATAGTGACTTGTGTTCACCTGGTACCACTCTACCCTTTTTGGGGGTCTTCTGTTCTGGGACTGTATTCAGGAGTTCTGCATTTTGATGTAACCAAAGGACTGTGGTGCACAGCTCCTTACGTAATCTATGGCTGAGTTGGTGTGCCACGGATTCAGCCTGCGCACATGACTGCCATTGCCTGTTCCTGGGGTCCAGATCAATGCAAATTTGTCATTTTAGTGATGAGAATGGGAAATTACAGAAATATCCCAAGATTAACGCAGAAAACATTTAACTTCTCATGACTGGCATCTTCTGTAGCTTTTTGACAAAGATATTTCTCTTGCTAATATCCAATGTTCTTGTGGGTGAGGTTGTTACTGCATTTGAACTAGTCAAGAGGAGTTTCTTAAATAGGAGAGATTTAATCGTAACTAGCACTTTCAACAAATTAAGCTAAAATTGTGGCTCTTGACTATTCACTAGAGCTAAAAGTATTTAGGTCGGTTGTATGCCCATCTTTTTGAACTGGTCTCTCGCATGGTCCTTCTCATAAGTATGAGATCATCACTCATCAGAAAGGGAACAAAAAATAAAAAAGCTCATGGTAGTCATCGTAGTGATAGTATTGGGGAAAACAAATTAAAAAGTAAATATGAAACCAGGAAGGAAAAGCAAAATCCTTCCCTGACATATCACTGTTGTATTTTGAACACCAAACTTTTCAGATGTGTTCAGGCTCTTTGGATTTAATGGAGTATTGGAAAGCATAAAGCCAGATGTCTAAAACTCTTGACACTCGTACTGAAAGCTGAATGCAGATGTGTCTGTATCTGTGCACGTCAGTTGTGAAAAGCTGTTTTCCATGATAAAATACTTGAGGTCAATTTGTTATCGCATTTTTCTTTTGCGCATCCTCCTCTTTGTGTTTCAATCTGGGCCATCGCAAGGACTACAAGAGAGATTGTGAACAGAAACATTAACAACTATGTTGACTCCGTTTCCACCCACAGCAGCAGCTGAAAAACAGATCAAAGCTCAGAAGCAGTTGTGTTCCTGTAACACTTTATGGCATCTGTAAGGTATTCTCTTCATTTGAGAACCAGAGAGGAACACTTTACTAGATTTCTCCTCTTCTTCTTTTGGTGAAATGCCTAGGAGCAATTCATTCTAATACCTTGATAGCTTCTGGTGATCAGGCCAACAATCTGAATCCCATATAAACACATCTGGCAAGTATGAGTGTGGTTGCTGATCATTGCACAGCTCATGCCTCTGTGATGCTCACTTGTCAGCTGTAAACTAGAAATGAGAGAATGATGAAACTGTAAAGAAGAGCTTCATCTGATTGTAAATGTTTTTTGGCTGAGGGTTTTAAGGTTTTGGGCCAGAGTTCAAAATCATAGAGTGAATTCTAAGGGCATTTTGACACCTGAAGAAATGCGTGTTAGTAACTGAGCTGTGTGCACCGCACAGCAGCAGTGCAAAGAGGAGTGACATGTCCTCAGCATACATGGGCCACTATCTGGACATTATAAAGACCGCCAGAAAATCCTGTATATTTTAAATGTATCAGGTGTGCTAAATAGGAGCACTGCATCTGCCCAGGCTCACTGGACATTAGCAACACAGCTGAAGCTCTACCAGGACTCCAGGTATCTGCAAGTCCCAAACAAAAGCCCAGATTTCTCTTTTTCACCCACGTATTGTTTCAGACATCCACTTGAGAGGAAGTGTTCAGAGAAACCTGGCTGTACATTCTCACTGGCAGGTGGAAAAGGAGGTCGGAAAGAGCAGCCCACCTTTGTTACCCCTCTCATATGCTGGAAATGTCTTTGCAGCCCAGCCTCTTGGTCTTGCATTGGCTCCATGGTGTGACAGGGTCCTGACTTGTCGTCTGAGCTGCTGCCACTCAGAAATCCCCTCGGTACACAGCACTAGCTGAGCTTTAGTGGCAGCATGCTTAATGCAGGGAAAAGGCGTCTGTGCTTCTTACAGTCACATCAGAATTACCTGCTTGTTGTGGAATTTGTCTCCACTAACTTGTGCTGTCTAAATATTCAGTGACTTGGCTGTTTTTATGCTTCTTTTACAGTCAGTGAAGTAGATTCCCCCAGTGGATGATTCATCTCCCCTGTTTTAGGCTTCAATATTAGAGTGGGATAAATGACCCCATGGAGATGCATTTCACAGAGAGAGCTTTAAGCACCTCCAGCTAGCCAAGGTGAATGCCAATCCACAGCTTCAGGAGAAGCCAAGTTAATTTTCCACTCTTTGCTGCCTTCCCCACCCAGGCCTCCAACCACCACCACCACCGAGTGATACTTAAAAGACTTAAGCTGGCACGTGCCTGAGCGGGCCCTGTGTTTCAGTCCAGCTTGTGCTGATGGACCATGCAGAGGAGTGACTGAGTTGGGAAGGGAAATGCTGTGCCACCACTGTGAAGTGGCAGCCCCCAGGGACCGCTGCATCCTGGATTCAGCCTGATGGGAGTTGCCAGCTTTCTGCTTTTTGAGGAAAAAGGGTTGTTTTGTTCCTATCCTGGAGTAAATAATGACTCAAATGCTCGAAAAAGGCAGCCCCAGTTAGAGCCGTGATTCTCAACCTGTGCTCTGCAAACCCTGGGGGTCTGTGAATCACTCCTAAGGTGAATTCATTGAAAGGTAACTTAAAAAAACCCCATACTTATGTCAATAGATTAACTCTCTCCATAAAGGAGCTTGACTCTCCTGAAAAACATTTGGGGGCTGCCGAGCATAAAGGTTGTAAACCACTGAGCTGGAGTAATGTATCTTTATATGTGGTAATTTGACAGCTAAAGGGCTAAAGCTATTCAACTGTACCTTTATGAAGAATGTCTGGAGAATTGAATAGAATGTGATAAACTTTGTGTTGGCATTTTTGATCCGGTCTGTGAAACTGAATAACAAAAGGAATTCTATAGAAAACATGAATGCACAAAATAAAAGGAGAATGAAGTCCTTTTCATAAGGGTTCCAGCTGATCATATAGAAACATGCTCCTGCTGGAGACTACAGTTATTCTGTACTCAGAAAGATTTGACCCCAACAAATGGTATGGAATTATAGGCTAATTTCTGTAGAACAGCAGTTTTCATCCCTGGTACCTATGTGATGCCTTTTTCAGTTGTAGGTATACACTGAATTTAATTTAAGATCTATGTAAATTATTTCTACGGAACAAAGAATCTCACAGATACTCAAGACTTTGGATTTCCCCACCAGGGTAGCTTTGAAAGCAGATACACCCAGCTTTGACAGTCAGACCCCTAAGACAGCACAGGTTTGTCACAACACCGTAAGACTTCTTGTACGATGGTTGGTACAAGAAACTCCTTCAAATGTGTATAAACTTTCACTGTATTTAAGAAGACAGGGCAGCAGTTGCCAAACAAAATGATTCCCCTCCTTAGTACACACAGTAACTTTTTTTAGACATGTCTTGGGGTTTTTCTCCTCTGACATTGATTGAGTTTTACTTGTTTTTGTCAGTATTAGTTCACCTTTATTTGAACTGCTGGATAATTCATTTGTAGAAGAGGCAGTACATTTAGGTACTTCCATTTGTGTTTAAACAAGGCTCTTGTGCTTTCCCCATTTTAAAAAAAAGATTTTGTATTATAATGCTTGTGGTAAATGAGGTTCTGAATTTAACTCCTTCCTACTCTAGTTTCTCTTAACAACTCTGCATTATCAGCACCTGGTTTCTAGTTTACTCTCTCTTTGCAAATATGAATTTGCGAGAAAGGATTGATGGTAAGTAGCGTGGTTCTAATTTGCACTTGTGAAGTGTGTCAGACAGTTTCATCTAGTGCATGGCGAGCAGAGGAAAGCCTGTCTTCCTCTGAAAATAGCCCTTAGAGGACAGAGACCTTGTTTGGCAGCGATAGTCACTCGCAAATGTAACCTGGTTTTGAAATGAGCTGTCCAGGAGCTGCTGGAGAAAGGGGTGGCTGCGCCCATGTGAATCCACTCTTTGTCTTTGTCTTTGTCTTTCTTCTTCTTCTTTCCCCTGTTACTTCTTGTTTTCATGCTTCTTGGCTGTCACTTCGGTGTGCTTTTGGCTAAGCCTACTTTGTTGTGCTGGTAGAAGTTCTGTGGACTCATTTGGATAACAACATTTGTGACAGTCATCTCTTTGGCTAGGACTGCACCCAGTGATATTCTGTACCCAGAAAGCCCTTTCCAGCTTTCTGTTCATTACTCGGTTTCCATCTACCTGGCTTCTTTACAGCTTCATCCCTCCTGACCTCCTAGTGCCTTCCAGACATCAGTTGGAACAACTCTTCCCTGTGCTGTCCGAGTACCCTTTTCTCATCCTTCTACACATGCCTGTCCTCAGGGCGGGAATCTTGTCTATAGTTCATGCGTGATTATGAAGTCTTTTCTTCATCCGTAAATAATCTAGAGGTTTAAGCCTGGAGTGATATTTGAGTGCATGGCTGGACACACAGAAGGCTGGACTGTGGCCACCCATCTCTCAGGCAAAAGATCAGAGGATTTATTGTAATGCCTCACCTGTGGCCTTGCTCAGAAGCTACAGCCAATGTTCCTCTACGCATTCCCATAAATCATCACTGTTCCAGTAGTGTTAAGTTCCCTCTAACCTGTCCTGTTTCTCTACAACACCACATTAACTACCCTTACACCCTCTCCCTCCCCACTAAAGCCCAGCTTTCATCACATACTTGCCCAGCACCCTCAGAGGAATTCAAATGAGTCACGCAGGGTGCCTCTGGGGACTCTTACTGATGCAAACTTCCTCCTCAAGGCAGCCTGTGGTTTGAATGCCACAATGCAGCCGGTACTTGTTAACTCGAGCCATTGCTGTGGCAATGTTGATGGCAAAGCTTGATCTTTGCCCCAGGTACCCCCAAGTTCCTGTCTTTCTTCACTGGTCGCTGGTGCAGGATGGGAGACTCTCAGTTCATCCTCTCTGTAGTGTCAAACACGGGAGCGGCTCAGAGCCTTTCAGAGTGCCAGTCAATAGGCAATGAGGGGTTTTTTGAAGAAAGGGATTATTGTTCATTCTTAAGGTGTATTCTGGTCCAGGTGGGAGACTGGCATCAACACATAAAGTGAAGTGTTATGTGAATGTTTATATGGAACATTAAAGTCCCATGGTTTGGGGGATGGACTAGACTTCCATTGCAAGAGCTTTACTAGCAATCTGTCATCACCTCCTTCCAGAGTCTGCATTCAGAAACATAAAATGTGATGAACCGGGCTCATTTATGTTGTTTTGGTTTGAGCTTTCCCCATCCCCCCGATAGGCCATTGTCTTTAAAATATTATCTACCTTCTCCCTCTTCACGTGGAAAAGAAAAATGCTCTTCTGGTGGTAATTACATAGTGCCGTATTGTGGACCTTTCATCCCATTACAGTAAGTGGGCAAACTACTGTCATTTACAAGAATGAAATAGGTGAGGAAATGGGAAAGTTTCTAGCACTCCCAGGCATAAATGCCAAGCTGACATGGGAGAATAAGTCTGAGAGAAAGCAAATTTTCTTGCTAGCAATGAGTGCTGATGCAAGTTTTGCTCTCATACAGAGATGGAAGAATGCCTGCTCCTCATCAGGTGAAGAAGAATCAGGCAGTATTAATGGAGGACTGCAGACCCTTAACTTGTCTCTGCCCTTGCAGTTCAACTGAGACACACTTCAGATCTTCTCTGCTCTCAGTTTCAAAATCTCTTTAGTCTCCCTGTAGTGCCTTGTCATGGATCTGTTGGCAAGGTCAGCGTTTGAATACATTGAGATATTTTCTCTCCGTCAGAAGTTTGTCACAGTATTTCCCACCTCTGCATAGACACCTTTTACATCTCTAAAACAGACTGATGTTCTCATTTGCCTGGGTTTTTTTAACTCGTTTATAGCGATTCCTCGTGGGAGGTTTACTGTCATGGGAGGTTCACACTGAAGCTGTGATTGCAGGAGTAAGGTCTTTACCAGTGCATCAGCAAAAATGTGTTTGCACGTCACCAGAGAAGAGGTACCAATTGGGTAGTTAGAGCTTCCTTTCTTCCTTTGGTCGACTTGCTTGTGGGCTGTGGACGAGAAGTTGAGCAGCTTGTTATCTCCTGTGTCTTCATGTGTGGTGACTGACAAATGTTGAGAGCCGCAGGTGTGTCTGCCTTTCTCCCACCTTCTATGAAAGGTGAATTTGGTACGCTTGGAGGCTCAGAGAAAATGGATGGTTGAAGTTCCTCTCCAGCCGCTGGCCTGGGTTGATTTGGAAACAATTTATTGCCGCCACCTGCTGACCAGGCAGAGGATTCCTCTGGCCCGGATAGGGCTTGAACGTGGGGTGTCCTGAGGAGCCCCCACCACTCTCTCCCCTGTACAGCGGTCCCAGCAACAGGAATACCTGGGGACAAATACAAGATTGGTTATTTAGGGAAGGGTAGCGTATGCCTTGGTATGAACACAACCATTGATGAGAGACAAGCTGGTCTGACTTTGGGCTTCTGTGAACTTGTAGGTTATCAATCGGATCATGGGTGAGATCAAGCCTGGTGCAGGAATGTTGGATGAGGTATAACCTCATATAACTGTCATGTTAAGTGCAATAGTGAAGAAATACTGTCAAACTGCACGTGTTCACTTCTCTGTATAGGAAGGCATGAAATTCAGGTACTCTTTCAGAATAAAGGAAAGAAAAGAGACAAGGAATTTTACCTACTCTTAAACTCCAGAAATTCAAGTTTACTCTTCTTTGATTTTGTGAAAAGACTTAAGGGTGATCTTCAATTTTCTTCAGAAACTATTTCACGTTGTTAACATCTTTGTTAAGAAAAATGTCCTTCTTGTACCGGTGGTTTTGGATGTGGGATTTAAATAAGAGGTAAGCCAGACAAACAAGTACATTAAAAGGATGTACAATGCCTATTAGGACAGTGTCACTTCACTAAATCTTCATTTGGTGGGCGAATTGCAGTAAACACCATTACTTGCTGTGAACCTCTTCCCTGGCTGCCCCAGCACTGCCGTGCCTGGGTTGCCGGTGCAGGGTTACCTGGCTGCTGTGGCGGGAGCTGATTTCTGAAGCTCTGGCTCACTTTCTGCCACTTAATGAGCCGTGTGTGACATTTGCCTTCACGGGTCACTCCAGGCTTTCAACCAGCAGTGCTCAGGAGTAGAGCTAGGGCCAAGGACACCTCTGCACTTTATTTTGATCCAAGATTATTTTTATGGCTCGGGAACTACTTTCCGGCCATCCTATTTTGCTGCCTCCATCAAGATTCTAATCTCATTTTCTCTCTTTCTCAAGATGTTCTCATTTTCACAGGAACGGATGGGTTTCCCTCTAATTGTTCTCCAGTGAGTGCCCCTTTTGCTTGTGTTTATTGCTTTTTATTTTGTTTGTTTTGAGGAGGAGGAGAAAACCCCAAGAAGGGATGAAATGCCGCGTGTGGCAGTTCTACTTGGCTGCCGTGGCGCAGTCCCTGTTGTGCCAGAGCAGAAAAAGGTTGCTGTTACTGTTTTATAACATGTGGTCTCAGGTACATTCCTGTTTTTTTTCCTGAGCAGTTTGGGTTTCTGTGCAGATGTTACTGTAAAGCCCCGTTTCCACTTAACCCCTTGCTACTCGACCTGATGCCTGAGCGGCCCCTCCCGCTGACGCTGCGGCTCTCTCCCCTTGCTCCCTAGGGCTCCGGGACCTCAAGC
>NW_009706234.1:171877-180221 GCF_000703405.1 Apaloderma vittatum | reverse complement strand
CCCAAAATGAGGACATCTCAGTTCCTTGGAGCTCCTTTCTTTCCTGAATGTCACTATAGCTTTTGCTCGGAACACACAATACTTTCTATGCGTATTCAGTGTCTGAATGCTAAGTTAAGGGGCTAGCTAACTATTTTTTCCTTTCAGAAAAGCCGATTTTTGGCAAACAGTGTGGTGACTAGGGATATGGTGTATAGACAAGAATTTGTGGTCTGTCTGAAGCTCTATGCGTGATACATCTGTGTAAAGCCTTCCTTTGTGTATGTGAATGTGTCTATCCATCTATATCTGTCTATATCTATTATCTGTATTATCTGTCTATATCTATTAACTGCTTAAGTGTAGCGTGATCAGTAATCAGTTAAGGGTGGTTAGAGTGGACATTCAAAGACTGAATGTCTTTGAATTAAACCTGAGACCAGCCTGTTGCAAAGAACTCTCATCTTTGGGGAAGAAATAAACTAAATGCGACAGGAGCTCACAAGGGCAGAAAACTTTCAGTTGGTCTGGTAGGTATTAACCACCTCATTACCCCAGCATAATGAAACTTCATCAAATACAATGAAACTCTAGAAGATGTTAGGATTACGTGAGTTGCCTCCTACAAAGCAGATTTGTACTCTCCTTGACTGGTGAAAGCCAGTGGAAAAACCACTGTCTGCTGCTAATGGAAATTATCAACACCTTCTTCGAAGAAGCTAGCCTGTCAAGCGCTCTGAAAACAGCCATAGTTTCAGAAAGAATAAGGAAGTTAGAAAAGCCATATTGTCCATTTCCCTGTCTCCTGCCTATGAAAGTTGTTCAGAGGCAGAGAATAAAATGCATGTGAAGTCTGCCATATTTTTTCATAATTGGGCTGAACCAGTCCTCACAGTACTAAAATACTACTTAGGACAACAAATACCAATCACATCTTAAAGCTCCTTTTTTTTCTTTCATGTATGTGTCTTTCTTTACCTCCAGAACTGCAGAGCACAAGTTACAGAGTCACTATACCTGGAGTAATTTGCCTTACTGTGGTTTTAATTATTTCTCCTTGACATAAGTCAGTGACTCCTGGTAGACCATAGTCTTTCTATGATCTTTTTTTAATCTTTTCAAAATATAAAGATAGTATTTGTGATTGAGATGGGATGGTGTGTGATACCAGGCCCAAAGAAAGTTGGTGATACTCTGGTATAGCCAGCAACAACATAAGATTGCTTTTTCTTTCTAGGAGGAATCAACGTCTGGAGGAAAAGCCACTGACTCAGACTTTTCATACCAATCCTAATGCTACCTGAAAGAAAAGAATGAACTAGCTGAAATACCATACACCCTTTCCATATTTTCCTCTATGAGACTGGGTAGAAGTGGATGTATTTGACAATTGTCTGGACAATTGATGCTAGCAGTGAAAAATGACTTATTTTAATTACCAGCAGTGAAATTAACCTCATGTAGTTTAAGCTGACTCAAAATAAAGTTGTGAGTTTAGCTAATCATCTAGACTCCTTCCATATTCTGTGGAGACTTACAGGAATTTATGAAAAGTGATTCATCCCACCTTTGGTATTCAGTGGAGGGTGAACTAATCGCTCTTTAGGGGTTCCTGTCCTTCTCCCTTGGCTATAACAGGAAGCTAAGTGCTAGTTTAGCCTAAATGATTACCATTTAATTGGTAGGCAAGATTAATCCCAGTTCATTTTAAAACTTCCCTGGCTACAGCATGTTTAATACCTTCCCATGAATTCTGCAACATACTTTACTGTTGCCTAGAGGTAGAACTGAGTCGTGTTTCAAGCTCTGGAACACCAAGGCAGACTTCTGCCTTGTGCTAAGCTGCTGGAGCCACATTAACCCTTTGTCTCAACTTTCTCCTGGGTTCCAGTTGTGGTAATGGCTCATTCGAAACACAGATTTTACTTTTCAGTAGTAGCAATGAGCTGGGTCTTACAGAAACACAAAGATATCCTAGGCAAAGGTCATAAGAGACATGAGACTTTTTTTCCTGGAATTCTGTCACTTAGGGGCTTCATATTGAGAAACATGGTGATTTTCCTGCTTTTTTTCAAGGGCATAAGACTGAACCACAGGCATTTAAGGCCATGACCTATCTTGCAGGATGACTAAAAACAATGCTAGACTGAGACAGGAGTTTTAAGATGATGAATGTTAGATGCCTGATCAAGAATGTCATATGTGAATGGGTGCAAATCACTCTACATTCTGCTTCTAGTCTTTTCTTCCTCCCACTCTTCCCTTTCATTTTCAGCTCATGCAGAATTGTATTTTAATAACACTTTTTGCCTCCCAAATTCTGTTTTCAGTAGGAATCTATTTTGATGATGATAAGCAAATTAAATTTTTCAATAATGGTACATTAAATTACAGTTGTGTAGTACTGAGTTCTGATCATAAATTTTTTTTTTTTGTAAATCTACTGGTGCCCACCATCATTATGCAGCACTGAGAAGTGAATCACTGACCTTTCCAAGGGGAGAGTCATACAGCACAGCTTCAGGTTTCTGTTACTGAGTTTTATAACGGTAGTAACGTAAGAATTTATTGCTGGCCTGATACACAGGAACAAAATCTTGGCATTTAATAAAGCTATTAAACACTCTGAATTTTTCCCACGTAAGAGATCAAACCTGTATTACCTGAATTTCCCTGGCACTGCTAATCAGTATTTAATGCCATTGTGCAGAATCATATGGTTTGTTCATAGATTTTGTAATCGTGGAAGATACTGTGTCTGGAAAGTGTTTCTACTTCAATTCAATACATCCCAGATATTACCAACAAAGATTAAACATCACTCTATCAACAGTTCTTGTTGGGGAAAAACACCTGGTGTATATACAGCAAAGGATATTGTATTTCCCTTTCACAGTAGAGGTTTTTAAGCCTTAACAATGGGCTAGCTTTTTATAGTTGGGTTTAAAACTGAGAATATGACACACAGAGAGAGGTGCTCATCTGTTTATTGAATTGTCTGATGAATTAAACAGGAGGGGAAAAAGATAATTTTCCCCCCTGAAGTTTTGTTGTTGTTTTTTCCCCCAGCAATCATATATATAATACCAAGTTCTAATAACATTATTCCTCCAAGAAGTTTTCCACCTCCATATTTTCGGGTATACCTATTTCTCCAAAAGGGATTTTTGATTTGTTTAAATCTTTAATTGTATGTTTGCATAAGCAGCTGAAACTAGATTAATTAAAAGTTGAATTAAGATTAATTTTTTTTGAAACCATAATTCCTCTATGTTAATCACTGGAACAATTTCAGTATAAAAACTCTCAATTTTTTTAAAGCTTTAAAACCACTCTGACACAGGGTCACATTAAAAGTTACCTGTGTAAATCACTGAATGAAATTGAAATTTAATGTCAAGGGCTATACAACCCTGGGGCCATTACCGGATGTTGCCTTCGTGAGTCTTGCTTAGTGCTGCTCCTGTAGAAGTGCTGTTGGCGGTCCAGGAGCCCTCTCCTAAGCCAAAGTTGTGTGAGCAAAGGAAACTGTAAACAAAAATGGAACTGAGTCTCTAAAGGTTAGTCCAAGGCTTTAGGAGAAATACTGATGTGAAGGCGGTAAGACTGGTGGGAAGATGGTGGCAACTCAGCAAGATAAAGGTTCAGCCACGCGGTGAGGGTGGCACTTCCATGTCTGACTGGTGGCCACGGGTCCAGCCTCGCCTTGCCAGTGAGTCATGATCATATTAGTATTTATCAGCCAATAAATTCACAGAATCACAGACCGTCAGGGTTTGGAAGGGACCTCAAAAGATCCAGCCCCCCTGTCAGAGCAGGATCACCTACAGTAGGTCACACAGGAACACGTCCAGGCGGGTTTTGAATGTCTCCAGAGAAGGAGACTCCACAATCTCCCTGGGCAGCCTGTGCCAGGGCTCTGTCACCCTCACAGGGAAAAAGTTTTTCTAATGTTTTTGTAGAACCCCCTTTGTTCCAGCTTGTGCCCATTGCCCCTTGTCCTGTCATTGGACATCACTGTAAAGAGCCTGTCTCCGTCCTCCTGACACTCTCACTTGACATATTTATAAAAATGAATGAGGTCACCCCGCAGACTCCTCTTCTCCAAGCTAAAGAGACCCAGCTCCTTCAGCCTTTACTCACAAGGGAGATGTTCCACTCCTTTCACCATCTTTGTGGCTCTGTGCTGGACTCTGTCAAGCAGTTCCCTGTCTCTCTTGAGCTGAGGGGAAATTCATGCTGTGTACTCACAAACTGCATACAGTCCTTTCCTGAGTCTTCACACAGGCTGAAAGACACCCAGCTGACAGATGTGCCATGACAGCTATGCCAATGCACTCTGAGGGAGCAGGATATACAGCAGGCATCCCGTGGCCCTTCTTGCTTGCCCCTCGCTGGCAGCCTTCTCCCCATCCCCTGAGCCAGCCCTCAGGCTGCCCTGGCATGCTGTCACGAAGTGCCTGGTGTCCTCCAAAGGGCTATCCAGATATCTAACGACCTATCTCAATGAAACTTTAATTTATTTATGCAAAATGCTAATGATGGGTAAGATATAATGTGAATATGGACACATTTATTCACTGAATCTACGCCCTAATTTACAAGTGGACTGGGATAAAAATATTCCTTAAATGCCTTAAGACCCTCACCAAGGTCATGCAAACACCTTCTCCTCCTGGTAGACATAACTCATTTTACTCTGACTCTTTGCCTGGAAGGTGAAGCTGAGGCTTGCTACAGAGCTCTTCACAGGGTATGAAGTAACCTGGCAGTACTTAGCCTGGAGACACCGACAAAAAGAGAAGGAGTCTTCTGTAATTTGAATGGCTTCACAGTGAAAAAGAGAAGATTTTTAGTAGCTGGAACACATTTAAGATTCCTTGTCATGTTATAGCTGTTAATTGATTGCGAATCACAGCATTCGCATGCCTTGTCAGTTTTTAATATTAAATTAAATTTGATCCTTAAAAAAATTGAATTGTTTCTGAACTTTCTGAATGCATTTTTTAACTTTTTCTATTCATGTTTTTATAAGGCACAAAAAGTACTCCCAAACAGATGGGATGTTGGATTAAATTCACTGATATAACTGCGGAAAAACCGTGAGGCTACAAATTTGTAGATATTTTAAAAGAAACGTATTTGGAAAAAGTTGTTAAGTCTTGCCAGGACACTTAAAAATATTTTTGTTTCAAATCCATTTTATGAAAGCTTAAATTTTACTTACGTCAACGGAGGCAATATTAATTGGACAAAAAATGGGTACACATATGGATAGAGAAGACCCAGACTCTGGGAATGCCATTAGCAAGCTTGCTTAAGCTGGAAGGTAAATGGCTTTGCTAGCATTGGAGTTATGTTCAACAAAGCGATTCACTTCTTCCACTTTGCCTCCAAACATTATATGTTGACTTGGGAAAGTCCAGTGTTAACATAGCTCTACAGCTTCCAAACCACAACTGCCTTGCATACAGTTTAAAACCTGGACATTTGCCAAAGCGGACATACCTAAAACAGAACATAGTGTAGTGGGTCCTTGTGATGCAGATGGTCTCCCTGCTAATGCTGAAGACGATACACTGCCATAATTAATTCTGATCCCCACATGTGTACAACAGGCACGTGGGAGACAAGTCTCAAAGTATAGGAGCCCTCAGAGCGCTTGGAGGTCAGCAGGAGCCCAGGGCTGGGGCAGACACCCTGGCAGTGGCACTGCTGCATAGACAAGTCTTCCCTTGGGTTCTCCAGGCAGGACAGACAGACAGGCATCTGGCAGCTGTGTCCTGAGCACACATATGTGGCCTCATTAGGGGGCTGAAAAGGACACTTTGCTTTTCTCAGGCAGAGGACCTGGTCCCTCTGCAAATGCAAATCTGTGTACCGCTCTGCAAGACACGCGGAGGAGAGCAGCAGGGAGGCAGCACCAAAGCTCTGTGCACCTCCAGCCATTGCAATAAATGTCCTGGGAGCAGACAGCAGGAGCAGAGATGTGTCCTTAGACAAATAAATCACATGACATAGAGGAATTTTTGCCTTCTGCTCTATACTTCTTTAAATATGATAAAGGACACCTGTTAGCTTCTTCTGTGCAAGTAAAAATAACTTCAGCTGACTCTTTCTTTTTCCTTATGCATATTCTTTTCTAAGATTCCACATTTGCATCACAATGTTATCCTGATTCCCAATGGTATGAGATTTTTTTCATACATTCTCTTTTCTTCCTGGATTAGGCTAGTGATTTATTGTATTCACAAAGGACTTTTCTAAACACAGACCATTATATGAATTGCCTCTCTTTGCTTCCTGACTTTTTTCAAAATTTGAGAGACCATCACTAATTCAAATGCAAGTAGCAGTGCTGGGAATGGTTTCTGTCTCACTGTAATTACTGGCTCAAAATCAGTTAAACAGAGATACTGGTAAGCCCGCTATGAGGATATAGCAGAGAAAAAAGATTCTCCTTCTTTTTCCCACTATACACAAAAATAACTGTATACTAAAAGGGCAAGAAATACAAAAAAGAGGTTGTTTTTCTTTTTTTCCTTTTAGCCTGAGCCTCAAGATGATATGCCCAAGTAGGCCTACCGAAAACAGGGGATCAAAGTTCAGCAGTAACATAAAACTGAATGAGTAGAGAGATTAAAATGACAAAATTAAGGTCAATTAATTTAGGTCAACAAAGGAATGACCCAGTTGTTAACTATGGGCCAATTTATGTGTCTAGAGTACCTTGCCTGCTGCTCTGGAGAAGCTGTGTCTCCTATAGATCTTGTAGATATCTCCCATGCCTTGGGGTTTCTCAAATGGCACTAGGTGCCTGTACTTAGGCACTAGTCACTTACATGTTAGCACTTGTCTTGCTTTTGAACTATCTGTTCCCTTTTTCATCTGCTCTGAAATTATTTTTAAATTTTGTTTGTTTTATACTGCATATGAAGCTGGAGAAAGCATTTGGTAGTTTTTGGAAAAAGAATGACGTAACTTCTTTTTAGAAAAACAGTCATCATAAGCTCTTTATATGCTTGTTCATGCAAAATAAATTGGTGAACACCTAGAAAATAGTTTCAAAATGAGTAGAAGTTAACATGTGATTGCCAAGAACAAACATATCTGACAAATCTTATTTCCTTCTACAAATCTTCCTTGACAAATCTTATTTCCTTCTACATCCAGGGTAACTCGATCTGGGAATAGTCAAGAGACAGTACTTGTCATGTAGTTAGTACTCAGTGAAGCTTCTGGCACTGTCTGCTGTGACAATCTTAGAAACAAACAAGGGAAATGTTATCAGACTGAAACTACTACAAGTAGATACAAGAGTCATTAGAAAAACTCTGCTTAGAGAGTAGCTATCATAGTGGCACTGATCAGTATTCCTCAGAGAAAGGGAGAGTCTGTCTCCGGCTGAATGGTTCTTGCTTAGCTCCCAGACAGTCCAAAGAGGCGAAACAGAGGATATATTTATTACATTTGCAGCTGACACAAAGCCAGACTGCAAATGAACTTCAAGCACAGGCCTGAAAACAAACATGATCCTGACAAGGTGGGATTAAAGCCAGACATTCTTCTGACAGGGTGAAGACAGACCGGAGGTGGCCCTCCTGAAAAGTCCACAGGGATAGCAGTGACTGTGACAGGTATGTTATCCAACATTGCCACGGCACCATGGGAAAGGCAAGCGCTATGCTAGGGTTTGAAGACTTGAAAGATGATTAGTTTTATCCTCCTGCTGAGAACAGCTGCTGAAGTCTAGCACTGAATTTTGTATCCAGTTTTGGACACTGCTTTTGTAGTAAAAGTAATATAGAGCAGTTGAAAGGAATGCAGAAGTGTCCTGATTTCAGCTGGAATAGAGTTAATTGGCAACTGGTACAGTGTTGTGTTTTGGATTTAGTGTGAGAATAATGTTGATAACACACTGATGTTTTAGCTGTTGCTAAGTAGTGCTTATCCTAAATCAAGGATTTTTCAGTTTCCCAGGCTCTGCCAGTGGGCAGGTGCGCAAGAAGCCATGAGGAAGCATTGCCAGGACACCTGATCTGTACTAGCCAAAGGGATATTCCTCACCATAGGACATCATGCTCAGTATATAAACTGATGGGTGTTGGCTGGGAGGGGCAGGTGGCTGCTCAGGGACTGGCTGGGCATTGGTCAGTGATGGTGAGAAATTGCATTCTGCAACACTTCTTTCTTGGGATTTATTTCTCTTATCTTCCTTTTTTCCTTATCTTCCTTCTTCTCCTCTTCTTCTCCTCTTCTTCTTCTTCTTCTTTCTTCTTTCTTCTTTCTTCTTTCTTCTTTCTTTCTTCTTTCTTCTTCTCTTTCTTCTTCTTAAACTGTTCTTACTTCAACCCACAAGTTTTAC